>NC_041359.1:22190112-22455112 GCF_900634415.1 Cottoperca gobio
TACTCTTTAGGTGTACATTTTGACCTTTCCATTCTGCTTAGCCCCTTTTTCCTTTAGCTTCCTAACTACTGTCACTGCCAGGCATTAAAGAGAAGAAGTTTCTTGTTTTGGCTCATTAGTGTGCCAAGAACATATTAAAGAACAGCTTCTCATCTTGTATCTTACAAAAGATACACTGCAGTGTTACGCACCATGGCACCTCATTCATTTACAATAACCAAGGTGTTTGTTTCCTTGTATGAGGTGATGTGTGTGACATCTCTTTGATCAGGTACAAAGAGGAAAAGTCACCGCAGCGCTCCGTGTTAAACCTATGTGTCTTTATTGCCGTCACATTCTGACAGAGTGACAAAGCACCATATGCTGGAGCTGGTGTCAGCCTCCGTCTGAGTCTGTTTGTCGCTCCCTCTCTATCTCTGTGCAACACAAGCCGCCCACAGAATCAGCCACCATCTCTGCTCCTCCTCCTTTCATTTGCCAGATCTCTTTCATCCCAAGTCACACCAGCTCCCACTCCCTGGCTGCTTCACATGCTTTGAAAGGAGCAACGCATAGACACACACAAAAAAACTAAAATACTAGTGCACACACTGATTTGTGCACAGATACGCACAGAGGGTGAGATCGTGTGTGTAGGTAACAGGGAGTTTTTCTGGTGCCTTTGAGTGTCACATTTAGGCCACATTATTGGTGATTAATCAAATATATATATATAATAATTACAGATTATTTTAGGTACTATCGTGATTGTTTTATGTTTTTCATGTGCACGTATGCAAGACCCAAGAAGTCCCAGGACGACATCATTTGTCTGTGTCTTCCAAAAATGTTACAAATCACTGTTGATGATGATGTGACTAGGCCTGTCGCCATGTAACTTCTTTTGTTGTATGATATATTGTCCAAGAATATACAGTAATGTCATAATAATGCAAGTTTCAAAGATAATTAATTCTTTAAAATATTCAGATATTGGAATTTGAATGTGAAAAATATAAAGAAATATCCTTAAATAAATAAAACATAAATAAGATCAAACCACACCACAAAAACAATTAGTAAAATGGTCTCTCTGGCAACTATTGCACTTAAATAAATATTTAACATTTGGCACGGTTTGTCATGATGCTTGGGGTTTTGTCTCTTCAGCGTAAACGTGTGCTGTTTTTGAGCCCTGCCTGAAACAACTGATGCTGTCGTTCTTCTTGTCTGTCTCGCGAGGTTTGGGTTATTCCTTTTATGTGCTGTACAACATGTGCAGAGTTGTTACACTGGAGGTTGCTACTGTATTCCACAATGTCTGTAGACGTGGGAGGCCATCTTGCATCTTCTGGTTTACTGTATTCTATGATACAAGACACGAGTGAAGAACTCCATCAAACTCCATCGGGTCTCACGTGTGAGAATAAAAGTGTGCTGGAAGTAATTTATCATTTCTATAAATGGAAGGCCATAACTGGGAGAATATTGTGTTTTCATTTACTAATAAGTATGGTTCAGTGTGACCATGTTCTTCAGAGATGATACTTTGCTGAGAATTTTCTGTCTGTGAATTCAGTAACTAAGACTTTCCTCGTTTCCACCCCCGCTCCCACGTGAGATTTCTTATTTAAATCACAACATTTCTACACCATTGTATTCTTAAATTGAGTTGTAAAATAGCTGTCAAGGTAATGAATTTCCACTCACCGTGTTTCGAGAGATAATTCTGTGCTGCGGTTTGCATAACCTACAAGCCTGACAGGACTCTAAGCCATTTTCACGCATAGAATGCGGCTGCCCAAATAGGAGGTTTGGGGCTTTAGAGGAGCTTATACAAGCAAAAGGGATTGAGACTTCCTCCGGCTCACAGGAATACTCCTGAGGTTGTATATTCGTCTGTAGATAGACATACACACACACACACACACACACACACACACACACACACACACACACACACAAATGAGTTATGTTTTCCCCAGTTAGAATTGACTTGTTTTAATTAAAATGAACAACAAAAAAAAGAAAACAAATTACAAGCATTTTCTTTTCATGGCAGGAAGTAAAGCTGTTGAACATACATTTATGGGTGAATTATTTAAAACATTTATGTGTATTTCTCTCTGACCTCCTTCCTATTCCCTCCCTCTCTCACTGCGATGCTATCTCCCCAGGAGGTTTTGTTACCAAGGGCATATGCTGGAATCAGCATTTACTTTATTTTTTTTTTTCTTTCAAAATATGAAATACTCTCTGGCATGTCGAGGCAGTAAGTGGTGCCTCAGCATTTAGTCAATCAGGACTGGCAACGTGAAGCACTTCAGGACAAGTGGTGTAGTCCACTGGCCAGGCGGGGGGGCAAGGGGCACTGTTTGCTATTTAATTGGCCTTCACAGTAAATCTGTCTTTTCAAATCGTGTTTCTACAGAAAGCTGTCCCTTACGCAGTGAATGAACCTGCACCCACTGGAAGCATTGTGTCCAAGAGATGTTGCTATTAACCTATTGCACTACTTCTAATCTATTCTGTGGTTCAGGCCAATTAGTTTTCTACATCGTGGCATGTCACTTGTTTCTCCCTGTTTGGTCCCCACAGGCATGATGAATTATGTTTCGCTCCTGAGGAAGCGTAAATGCACGATGCTCCTCAGATAGGTTACACTGCAACCCAAGAAAGACTTCATCTGAGAGATGCCTTCATCACCTCCCATCCGCTCTCTTTCTATGTGCCAACTGAAAAACAAAACAAAAACACAAGCAGACCTGTTTGTGATATCACACATGAAAGACAGAGTAAAGTAAAGGAGCACACACCCTGCTAATGCAACCTGCAGTATCTCTCTCCAGCTAATGTAACAGCCATCATAACAGCAATGCAAAGGTGGAGCGAGTCAGTGTTTCAATCCTCCCGACGTTCATTTAGAAGTTTTTTTAGTTTGTTAGCTGCATAATGAGATTAATGCACTCAACTAGAAATCACAAAAATAGATAAAACATTATGTGTGACTCGGATTCGAGAAAGCGTCTGGCTTACGTGGGAGGGACTGCTCTTTGTTGAACCAGCAAACTAAGTGAGTCACAATTTAACAGGACTCAAAATAACACATTGAATTTCATGTTACAAAATAATGATAAATGAATGACTGACACCGGTGTGATTCACACGCCTGTGGCATGTATTGCATTAAATTAAATGAGTAAGTTATGACCACAGGAGCCTGGAGGTATCACCTGTTCGCTAACTGTGTGTGTACCTTTATTATGTCATAATCATGATTTATGGATGTGTGAAGTTCATCCAAAGAGCATGACGTGCCTGCAGCTTGTTACCGAACAGTTTACTGTGTTAAACACACACAATATCCAAATGTTAAGAATTCATTTTCCTACACGCGTGCGTTACAGGTGTGGATAAGGTTATATAGTATATTAAATGAAATAAATCCAAGAATGTATCCTTTTTATTTTATGTATTAAAAACCAATAGATGTAGAAATCCATAGAAACATCTAAGTACATTAAAATTGTATTAATTTAAATAAATAAATAAAAATTCCACTTTTTTAAAATGTCAATGCAAATCTCAGACACCTAATCATTTATTTTATTATACAGTTATTTTCTGAGATCATGAGATTTACCCTTCATACCAACACATACTAAGTGAAGCGACTCCAAAAACAGCTGTAGATGCTTCATTATCTTTAGTTTGAGTGGAACAATTCAGATTTCTTCAATTCATTGAACAAAGAGCTTCCTTAAAAACCTTTTTGTGGATTTACTTCAGCGATGCCATTCACCGTAATGACGGACAGTTCTCTGGGACCATTTCCCACTATTTAATAGAAAGACTGTCAAATAAACTTCAACTCCATTTTGTACCTTCTATTCTTTGAATGTAATCACACCTGTTGCAAAAGAAAGAAACAGATCCTATGAATAGTTCCCCCATTGTAGCCGCGTCTCAGGTAACAAGCTTGTTAACCATTCGCTCAGCTTCTCCGGTCACGCTGCTACATTGGAAACAAAAATGCTTTTCTTGCCCATCACGTTGTTTGCAGTGTGAACATGGATTACGTTTATCTTGTTCCTACATGAACCATAGGGTATTTTTTTTTAAAGGTACACATTGTGGTCACTTTACCACTCGTGCTGCTCGTGATGTCTGGATTTGTTGGGGCCGTGCTCGCTGGAAAGTTGATGTTCAATCATACTCAGAATGTCAAGTTCATATATGAAGTTTCGGAGGTTGATTTATATATGCACTACATACATTTATGCATCCGTGTGCGTTTGTATATACATTTGCAAGCTAGAGGAAGTGCACAAAATAAAGGTATCAGTACCTGTGGTTAGCGAGGTGAGGCAGAGCAATGGGTTAGCTGTAAGGCTCGCAGGCAGGGAAAGGGCCAAATGGAGACATATTGGTGCAGGTATAGTTCTGCTGCGCTACTCCCCAGGATGGCTAATGAGGAAGTTTGGCCACAGGGGTCTTTCTGTTAAAAACAACAACTGCAAGAGACGGGAGGGGATGAAAAAAGGATCTAATCACAATCACTGCAAGAAAAAGCAGCCGTGAATGGCCAGTTCTCAATCAGATTGGACAGGTGCGTCCCTGGGGTGTGGTTCAAAATAGGGGTAGGAGTATAGGAGAAGACGGGGGGGGGGACGGTTAGGTGGAGAGAGAAGGGAAAGGAATGGCTGTGAAGGTTGATGGTAAAGGTGTGGAAGGAAGCACATGGAGGAATTGGAAGGAGAATTAAGGCAAAGGGCTAAAGGAGAGGAAAATACAGAGCGGAACAGATAAATGAGAGAAAAATGAACGAAGAAGAGATGTCCTGCAGGTGAATCTCTTCAAAAGATTTCCTCAAGAATGAAATGCACTGTTGACATCCTGTTGGAAAAATATACTTACAGCTCAATCCTGATTGGCTGTCAAGTCCAATACGTCAAGGCCACATCAAATGATGGTGGAAAACTGTCATATATCTACTATATGTACGATATATACTACCGTGTCCAGAGGGTTTTACTTCCGCTTGCCCTCTACCCAGCGACCAGGAGAGGAGTTTTGTTTATAAAAGCAGAATTGGTCATCCCGACTCCTTTGAGACCAATTTTCTGGAAAATGTTGTCGCAGTGAAACTTCTCTGGCACATGAGCAAATGAAAAAGCAAAGCACAAAGGGAGATGGTCTATCTAAAAATGTGTGCCTGATATTTGTATGGTACATTAGTAACAGTGGCCTCTGGCACAGGTGTTAGTCTTGTGTGTTAGATAAAGCCAAGGCAAAAAAATTGAATTAGGCGAGTGTCCGGGACAAAAACAAGTCTTGTAATTAGTGTTCTGTGCATGTGCTGTAGAGAGAGGTTTAACAGAAATACTTTATAGTCCTCATTGTCGAGTAAAAAACTCAAATATATACAGTGTATTTCATCTGCACCTCACTGCTATTCCCTCTCGGCCTCTCCCTCGCGAGGCTCTCACTTATTGATTTAATTCTCGGCGGGAGCCGGTAAAATATTCTCAAAAAATATTCCATTAACATTTCTGAAAGTTACTGTAGTTTCTCAGTCTTTCTGATGTGTCAGCGTGCTTTTCTGGGTCGTTGTTTAGCTTAACGCATCATCCAAAATGAGCAAACTCATGTTGGGGAAGCAACTCTGAAGTAAGTACCAACTACAACTCTTCACTACAAATGAGTTCCAAGTACTAGCAGCACTACTAGCTTAACACACTGAAGCAGCTTTGCATCAGGGAACATGTATTGTTAAGCGGTCATAATGGATAATATGATAATAATGCAGTGGCATCGCTACGCACCAACCTTGCAAATATGAAATAGGCTTTAGATAAATGTAGGGATGTCTGTGAGATAATTTATCAGTCTATTAAAAATGCAATGCTACATTCACACACACAACATACGAGGGGGGGTCTAAGTCTATTTAAGCTGCCCACTGTTGTGTTCTCTCTTGCTGCGTCCCCAAATCTGTCTGTCTGACGTTCGTCACATCAACCGCCGGCCTCAAGCGAGTCCTTCAAGCCGGAAGCAGACTCTTCCTGTCTCGCCGTAGTCAGTTTTGGACCATGGCAGCTCTTCCCTGAGGGTTGACCCTTCACTGAGATCACTGTGTCACTCCACTAAGCTACATATTTGCTGCTTGTAGTAACATACATATCATGAGTCGGTGTCTCTGTTCAGTTGGCTTTGGATGTCTCGCTGTGTCAGTATGAGAATGCCAGTTGCATTGCTCTCTCCACCGATCTGCATGTGGTTAATGCCATTGTGTGTGAGGGTTTCTAATTTCTCTTATGCTGCAGCCAAGTTCTGCACTGATGCACGGCATTTGCAAACGATCTCCGCTGATGTTCCTAGCCCTCCTGAGAACTTAAAATGGATTAGACACACGTCAAGTCGATTGCACACATTTTGTATGTACATATCTCATAGACAAAATGAACCGCATTAAACAACGCATTAAAGCTGGCCGACTAACTCAACCAAATATTCATCAAAACGCTCAAATCTTCTTCATTGTGATGTTGCCTGCGAGACTTTTCATGCCACCATCAATTGAAAAGCACAGCCACACTGATGAAGACGAGGATTAAGGAACAAAAAAACGATTAACTGTTTTGAGAATTGATTAATCCTCTCTGAATTGTTTATTATCCGTGGGAAATTGTTGTTTTCAATTTCCGCAGCATTTTTCTGATATTCTTAAGACTAAGAAACACATGATTAACTAATCAAGAACATCTGACGCAGATTACTTAATAATTAGTTGTTGCATTTTTATATTCAACCAATGTCTGTCGAAACCTTTGCCTCCTGTGTTGGAGACACAAACACCTGAGATGTGCTGTGTGTGTCCTTGTTTTCTCCTGAGGATCGACACAAAGTCAAACCGGTCATTAACTCCATTGACCTTTTTTTTTTTTTTTTTTTTGCCAGGTAATCATGATTGATTTGCTGCTGGTCAGCTGACTGGCTTCTTTGGCATCCACAGTACGAGGCTGAACTGTCCAGCTGCTTCTTCCTATGTGATGATGACATGCAAGGTTAATCGCAGGACCCTAACATGCTTTCACAACCATTGTGTGTGTGTGTGTGTGTGTGTGTGTGTGTGTGTGTGTGTGTGTGTGTGTGTGTGTGTGCATGCATAGGGTGGGGCCTGAGCGATCTGGAGAAACTCAAATAATATAATTTTTACCAAATACCTGGATATGGATATTACAACATTGTACAGTTGACCCTTGGCGCTTTCACAAAATATTTACACAGTGATATATTTTTTTGGTGGGTTAGTCTGGTCAACATCAGTAAATGACATCACTTTACTAAAACGCAGCCTTTAAAACCAGGAAAAGACAACATTAAAATGACAATATCCAAAATGTAACATAGTCTCATATCACAATATCAATTGAATATTGTTATATTGCTCAGCCCTAGCGTAGGGTTGTATTGTAACATCTCTAAGGAAAGACTTCCAGTCAGGGTTTGATGTGTCATGCATCAAGCATTGGTTATCAAAAGGAATCCTCTGCTCAGACGTGTCAGTAATTGTAAGTGAATGGTGATATAACACCAGTCGACACCCTGCAGTGCAGTGTTGAGCCTGCCAGTTTCCCCTCATTGCCTCTCTTCTTCTGCTCCTTGAGCCCTTCCTTCATCCCTCATGTGCTCCCTTCAACCTTCCTCCTCGTAGCTGTGCCTGATTCATTTTCCCAGCAACAGCCTCAGTTCCCTGTGATTTATATGTTTATGGTCATTACTGACGTTGAGTAATACATTTCCGTTTCCCCCCCCCCCCTCTTCTCCGTCTTCCCCCATCCCTCTTTTGGCAGAGCCCCGGGGTCCTGTGAGGAATATCAATTACTTTGTCCCTGTTTAATCACAGGCTTTCACTTCCTCTCATGGCTCCTACTGTTGGACAGGCAGATGGAAGTTTTGCTTTTTGATGTGTCAGTTGTTTTATTTTATTATCAATTATTACAATTTTTATTTATCAAAATGGCTACTAACCAGCAAACACCAAAGGTTTTCATACGCCTCATCATCTAAGAATCGTTGTGCAATTTGCTCTTTTTTGTCGTTCTTCCGCTGGTATTTTCTAACTTGCTGTTATTAAACATCGCTTACAGTATTTACTGTAAGCGATGCAAGTTAACAGCGTGATGCCATCTTTATTACTAACTTCTCTGCTCATTTCTGGGTTGTTGCTCGTTTGCCGTTGTTTTGGGTTTTTCTCTTCTTTTCTTTGGATGACTGGATGTATCTATTTCAGGATGTGACCCATATTTGATACAATATAAACTGACAGCGAAGTCAAACAAATAAAATAGCAGCTGTAACAAAAGACATCGCAATCTGTTTTCTTGCACCTCAAAAACATTTCAATTACAGTGCATGTTCATTTTAGTTTTGATTTGAGGTGTCTCGGCTCAAGTCGAGTGTGCTGTTTTGCTGCTCTTTTCACATTTCTGTGTCTCATTGTCTAAAGTTGACTCAGCCGAGCTGCCAAAATGGTGAAAGATGTAAGAGTTATACACTGACATCGCAGCCTTGGTTTAAAAAGAAATGCATTTCAACTGGAGCAGCTCAGGGTTAACTGTCTGGCTCAAGAGCTGGGTCAAGTACACTGCTTTGTGTGGATGTTATGTGTTAGCTTAGATGATGTCTTGTTTACTTTCTGTGCTCAGATTCTCCCAGCTGGTGAAGGGATTCAGTCATGAGCAGGAGGCTAGCGTGACCCCCCCAGTTCAAACAGTGGCAGTTGGTGTTCGGCAGGGGAGCCGAGCAGTATCAACAAATGGGCAGACGCAGTATCAGCACACTGACTCGTAATCATTTGATTCAAAGAGAGGTTTGGGGGGGGGGGGGTTTCCAGTGAGAGAAAAGTCAACCTCCTCATTACTGGCTCCTTGTCAAGCACATCAAAGTAGCTTCCCAGAGTCAATCACTTGAAAGTTCCTGGTTAGCACCAGCTTTACGCTGCCTGATGGATAACATGCTTGGGTTTTCATTCGGGGGACTTTATAATTCAGCCAACTGCAGCGAGCTTCTCTTTATATTATCCAGCTTCCTCAGCACAGAGCCCTAATGAACCAAGACTCCCCATACAGTACGGCCCTTTTTTCTCTTTGAGTTTAAATCATTCAGCCAGGTAGTTGCCTGCAGCATTTATCAAAGAGGACTGAGGCACCATGCCTTACACGCAGGAGTCCCGCCCCCCCCCCCCCCCCCCTTGTGAAGTGAAGTGTATTAAAGTTACTACTTGAAATGGAAGAGGGCAATTGGTTCTTACATAAGTAACATCCTGTGTGTAAATCTTAAATAATAGTATTAAAGCAGACTTTAGTAGGGTGAACGCAAAGCTACGTAAGCCCTGAATCGGTTGAAATCAGCGAAATAAGGTGCAGGCATTTGACCAATTGTAGGTTCTCCAATCCATTTTTTCAGTGCAGGGAAAACATACTGTATAAGGAGCTTACTCTAGAGGCGGAAGAAAAAACTAGCAAGGAAAAAATAACGAAGATGCGAGTAGCGCCATCCTTATCAGTCAGATAACAGAAGATGCTTTTCTTCCCTAAGCTGTGTTTTCACAGAGGAATTTCTCTGCCTCTGATGCAAATATCATCTGGCTTGTAAATTGGGCATGGTGGTATAATACCAAACTACTTGAAGCTGTCACTGCACCTCCTCAGGACACAGTTTAATGATTCCCTCTTGTTGATGTAGACGCCATGTGGGTCTACTCCGCAAGTTCTGCTTTTTCTAATACACGGCGTTGATTGTGTTGCCTCCCATGTAAGTCCCAACATATCATTATTTTTCTGCGTGTGCCTCAAGTAGCTGCAAGTTAGTGAATCTACAAATGCTAAATGGGAAGTTGAATCTTTGGATTTGAATGCCACATACTTAATGAGAAAAATGCAGCCAAAAAGAAATCTCTTCATCCAAATGAATATATTTACAATTTCACCCCCAGGAAAGGCGCGCAGTGATATGGTAATAGAACAAAACCAAAAGAATTGTGTACTCTGCCAAAATGAAATAGAAGTGACCTTCCGTCTCTCGGTGCCAGCTATCTCAGCAGGCTGAATTAACTTTCCCCATCGTTCTCACCTCTCTGATGTGAGCGGCTTACACGCCACAGCACAACCCCACACTCTCATGTTTATTAATTTCCTTTAGCGAGAGATGCGCTAAATCATTGACCCTCCTTTAGTGCCTCGTGCTCCTACTGAGCATGGGAACGAGAAGGGCGTATTGATTTTGCCCCCCTCTCATCAGCAGCCAGGCCCTTATTTGGGATGAGGAAATGGTAAATCTCATATAGTGAGCTCCTGTCGAGGCCTGTCCAGATCCTAATCTTCACTAGTTGATGGCTCTCTAATCTTTTTACCATCTACAACTCATTAGAGGCCGAGGAGGTAAATGTAAAGTATTAAACATCGCATCAATTCTCAGGAACTTCATAAAAGAAAAGTTTGGATATGACACAGTAGCAAAAACAAGCTTCATATGGCTGCACACACTGACAACATGACTCATTAATATACATAAAACAAGCTGACCAATGTGAGAGCTGACCATTACAATTACTCTCTTTATTAGGATTTAGAACTGAAAGCAGAATTTAGTTTTTATTCGCTTCTACTTCGTCTTGGACTTTTCATCATTTTCTGTTTTCAAGTTCATACAGACTGTGAATGTAGAACAACAATCACCCCCCTTATGTTTTAGCAACCACAGTCCTTTTGTTTACGATGTTGTTCTGTGTCCGAGCACGGCTCTTCTGTTCCATTTAACAGTCACATGGGGACAGACTCATTATGAACTTATGGGACTCAGAGGTTTTTCTGACTTAAACCTTCCACCGACCCGCTCCACTGTGGGATGGAAATGCCTTAGCAGGGAATTTCTAGCCCTGGCTATGTATTAAACATATTAAATGCTGTAATGCAAGCGTGTAAAATGTAACAGACTGATCGTAACCACGCCAATAGATGGATGGATGGATAGTCCGACTGAAAGCATGCGTTACACAATCCTTCAGGCCGATGGTTGTTGAAGCGGCCCTCTCAGGAAAATTGGTGAGATCAACAACCGTGCCTGACGCTTCCCCAATTATCCAAACTATCCACGTCTCTGACACATTCTTTGTTTTACTCAAAGATACAACATAATCCGGTTAGCAAACGAACAAAATGTAATCTTGTTTTAAAAAGTGATGAGTACATCAGGCTCCCGTGAGTTTTGGCTCTTTTAGTCCTGTAAATAAATCGAGGTACTCTCAATAATCTAGTTATAAACTCCCCCTTGGAGCGCTTGTCATATTATATGACATGACAAATAGATCTGAGCCCAGGCATCTGGCTCCCTCCCTCCCTCTCTCCCACCCTTTTTCTCACCGCCCCTTTTTCTATACCGCTCTCCCCTCCTCTCCCCTCCCCTCCCCCTGCTCCCCCGAGGGTTCCTTGGAGGTAGCACTGCTGAATACTGAAGCAGGAGCAGAGATGCACCAGGTGTTTGTATTCATGTGTGATTGGCCATGATGAGACTGGTGAATCTGGCCTCAGCTGACCGTCCGTCACCTGCAGAGGAATGGCGGTGGGACGAGCGAAAATGTTTGTTTGCTACCTGAAAGGGTCCCGCACATTTTGTGGCAGTGATGAAGTAGTTGTCAACATCGCTGTGTGTGTGTGTGTGTGAGCGTCGCATGTGGCCTTGTGTTTGAGCGGGTGCCCGTGTGAGTGACTGAGGGACAGAAAAAGGGACTGCGCTGACATAATGCACATGCTGCTTTCCAACCACTCCTTGCCATGTGTTCATACAACTCGGCAGCATGGCTCAGGATGCAGGGCTGCCGTCTAGCAATCAGAAGGTTCCTGGTTTGATCTCCGGCTCCTCCAGAGAGTGTCAAAGTGTCCTTGATCAAGACACCGAACCCCTAACCGCTCCTGATGAGCAGGTCGGCAGCTTGCACGGCAGCCTCTGCCATCAGTGTATGAATGCGTGTGTAAACGTTGGCATGTGTTGTAAAGAGCTTCGAGTGGTCGGTAGACAAGAAGAAGATCCATATAAATGCAGTCCATTTACCATAACTCTGCGCTGATGCGTCCCGCAGCCACAGTGTCCTGCCTTGTTAGACCTCTGGCCTCAGGTGCAGCAGCGATATGTGTTCCAGCTCATAACGGATTAGACAGAGTGCTGCTGTGAGTTAGTGACTGCCAAGTGCTGACTCATCGTAGCATGATCGTTCTAACAGCTGAAATTATAGCCAGCAGCAGGGCTGGGCAATGTGGTCGATAGACACAATCTCCACCTTTTTGTTTTTGCAAGCTGGAAGACGATGCTAAATGACCTGCAGCTCCTGTCATCATTATGCATGTTCAACAAATACAGGAGATCATAATCAGCCATGGACCATCGCCACTAGATGATGTCTAGCTACTCCTATCGTTACCTATCGAGATGACGCCCTAACACAAAGTGTTCTGTCCCTCTGAATAAAGGTAGCTGCATTTATATATAATGCTTTTCTATATAAAGAAGAAGAACAGGTAAAGCGTATTGCAATGCACGTCTCATCCACCCATTCACATACGCACTCACACACTGGGGCCCATCGGTAACAACTACCGAGCCTGTGATTAATGAACATCATCAGAGACCGTTCAATTTACTACGAGATGGAGTCGGGAAACACCTGAAGTCACCACAGTCCCGTAAACTGGGGCGGGTGTTCATATAGTGTTACGATAGACCTTCGGGGTTAAAACTGCCAATGTAGCAGCTACCATCTATGTCATTATGTCATCACTTAACGTAACCATTTTTTGCATGTGTAAAAACATCAACATGTATATAATCAATTTGATCTATCGCAAAAAGTTAGTTTCCCAAACAAATGTATTAGTAAAAAATATGATGTGGATGAAGCTTTGCAGGATTTACATTTTGAAGATAAAACACGAGCAGCCTGTTAACTCCCTGCTACGCTTCAGTCAGTGGTACTACTTCCTTTAAATCTGAGGAAAAACAACTGCTGTCTGACTAGAAGGAGAGTTGAGGCACAATCACTCTGAGTTTCGAGCAACTCAAGTCTTATTTTAGAGAAAATCAATGACATTTGTTCTACCGCCATAATGAGACTTATACACTGAGATCAGAATTTCTTCCTGAACACCATTTCTGACAGAAAACAAAGTACACAAAGATGTAAAATGTCAAATCTGGCAAAAGCAACGTAGCAAATGGTCATGATTGTCACGTAATTCCTGTGTATTATTTGCACGGGTTTCAGACAGGAATAATGACAAGACGCAGACAAAAACACATTATGTCTGAGCCAGAGAAAAGACCTGGGACTTTCAAAACACAGCCTCAGCATGTCCGTGTATTATAATACGTACGCATGAGGACTGTTAAAACCTGCAGAAATAAGCCTTATTGTCTATTTAAAGGGTTTAGACTGAGTGATTGCATGCATATTGAGGGAGCTTGCTTAGTGCTTATTGGTATGTATGAAATGATGTGGATGGAAGTCCTAAAAGCAGACTCAGTAATCACTGATATTAGTGTTGAGATCCCCAAGCAGTGTGACTCCGGGCCTGCCCTTATGAATTGGCTTTATGGAAATGCCACCGAGTGACATATTTAAACCATTCAGCTTGATAACTGTGTCCCTCTCGGCTCTTGTGTTAAAAGTCAGCCTGCTGCCCCACTGCTACTCATCTTAGCGATAGAGAATAGAGAGAGGGAGCGGGCGGAGAGAAATTGTAAGATATAAAGTCAGTGGATCAAACAGAGATAGAACGATTGAAGGCTGATTTAAAATAAGGTGAGAAGGAGACAGAGGAGACCTCACTGTGGAGGTAATGGGTTGGACTGAGTAATCATATTCAGCAGGGGGAGCCGCTGTGTAATGCAGCAGGACGAACAGCCAATCAAAAAGCGGCTGTTGTTGCCCTCTGACCCAGCTCTGTTCTCCTTTGACATGTCAATCAAAGCCAGAGAGAGGAGAAGGCTCTGAAGTTACTGACTCTGATCCAAACAAGCTGGTGTTTCCATGGATTTTTAAAAGCAGACATATGACATCTCCATTGATTTAATCTTTTTTCTTCTACTATAAATTCCATCCGGCATCCATCTGCAGCTTCAATGCACTGCTAATTGCACTGACCTTAATACCATCTCCCTGTCTCTGTTTTAGTTTAGTGTTGTTTTAGCACTAAGAGCACTTGGCGGCAGCTACATATCATCATTAGATTCCCATCACTACATAGTGTAAATTTCAAAGCATGTCATACATATCAACACTGCTCGGGATGCAGCATGCGCCTCCCGTGGCTCCGTCTCATATCCCAACGAAATCCCTCTTAAGACCCGTTTCACTGCCCACTTTTCAGCAGCCTCAGTTTCCCCGTGTCACCTGCAGTTGGCCACAGTGCTGCGTAGTCGGTGGTCAAACCGAGGCACTGCGGTGGGTGAAGGTGAAGAAAGTAGCACTCCATGCTGTGGAAGAGATCTTTTGAGTTGGCAGTGTCAGTGTGTCAGAAAGCGAGATCTGCTCTGCAGTGTTAAACAGCCAGTGACATCAACCAGCTGCTTGAGGGAGCAGCTTCTACCCGACGGCTGTTGGCTTTCATAAATGAACCGGACACATTTTGTTTGACATTATGTTTGCTGCTGACCATGGTCAGGCAATGAGTCATTCTTGTTTTGTTCTCAATAATGTTTTCTGGGATTTTAACCTTTTTTTAGATAATAGTTTAAAGTGGAGAGAAACTGATGGTAGAGAGTGGGAGTAAAGCAAGCATTTCTGCTTTGACATTGCAGTTGTATGATGTGCAACTAAGTCAGCTGGGTGCTGAGTGAATCTTAGTTCTTGTTGTAGCCCAGTGACAACAACCATGGAGGAAGTGCTGCATCTTCTCTAGTGGCCACTGCATGCAGCCTCCACCAAATCTGACTCCAGTGGTTTTAAAGATGTTGTTTTGTGACAAAGTAGAGAATAGAGCTGAAAAAAGTCAAGCATATATAATATGGTTGATCAACTGCAAATTACTCTGCAACCATTTTCATAATCAATTAACCTTTTAAGTATTTCTTTCAAGAAATGACTGTGTCCAGCCTCTCAAATGTGATGTGTCTTACCTTGTGTGCTTGAGCAACTTGCGATTGGTATTTTAGGAAAGTTTCATGCTGAATGCATAACCAAATCACACAACTGACAGAAAAAAGAAGCACTTCACCCCTCTGATGAAAGCTCATCATCAATCATTGAGTCTGATATTAGCCAAGGTCATGTTTTACACACGGTGGACCGGGTTCCACTGTGTTTGTCTCGTGTTTCTTGTGAACACATGAGGAGCTTCACTTTAAACGTCTTCTTTGACTTTTCTTTTGCTTGTAACACGTCATCGTCTCCACGGTGTCAAAAAAAAAAGCTGTTGCATTTATATGTAGCGGAGCCAACACCAACAAACCTGAGATATTTATATTTTAGAGCTGCAGTGTACCCTTGATTAATGATTAAATATGGAAGAAGGTGGAATAGTAAAAGGTGTAGAAATCGATGCCATTTACAGTAAAACGGGTTCAGCGTTAACTCACTTTTTATCCACTCGTTTCAAAAAGACATCTGACACCGAACGTTCTTGAGCTTGTCACGCTTGATTGCAAAATGCATGGCGCTCTTTTCAGTGTTGAAGCTATTTCTGAAGGCTGGAGCTTTTTCTCCTTTTATGAGACACCAGCACATGATACAAGGATCAAATCTTTCTCTTTTGTTCCCTTTGTCTCAGCCTAAAGATTTGTCCATTGATGTTGTAGCCCAGTACGCTCGTCTCCTGAGACCAAGTGTGTCAAAACCTTTTTCTCTTAAAACACAACTCAACTGTGTTGTCATCTATTACCAGGCAATCCCCAACTCTGCTCTGCATTATCACAGAACCGAGCACATTGTAGGCCAGGTCATGTAGTTCTGCATCACCTCCTCGCTGCTTTATAATGAGAAATGTTTTTTGGCCACAACAACTTACTTACAAAATAGGTCATTCTTCTCTCCGTATTATTTCCTCCCAGCAGGGGAGCTTCTGCGTATAGCACTCTGTATCCGAGAGCAGTAGCCCCTTTTGAAAGGTGAGGACACAATATTGTGTTTTAGAGAACAGCATCATTGCCTTTGGCCTCTGCCTTCTACAACAGCATCTTCTGGGATTGGAGCGGCCTCGCTGTTTGTTTACTTGCTTGTTTTAATAATCTAAGAATATGAATGCTACACTATTGATTGAACACTGCCTCTGAGCGAGTAATATCATTACCTCGGTGTGTCAGCTCTTCATATCTTTATTTTTTCATCTTGACTGTCCTTCTCCTGCTTCAAATCCTGAGTCAAAGCATCAAGAGTCCATTCAGTGTGTGTGTGTGTGTGTGTGTGTGTGTGTGTGTGTGTGTGTGTGTGTGTGTGTGTGTGTGTGTGTGTGTGTGTGTAAAAAAAAGACACAGACTGTCATGTGTCCATGTTTTTGCTCTTCCTGGGCTTTTGTGACACTCGGCGTGTCCGTAGGTGTGTGTGTGCATGTGTGACTATATGCATGTTCTGAGTAATGGGCTTTGTGCATCCTCGCTCGCTGGCGGCCAGGATGTATCCATGGCAACGGCAGGTCGATCCTAGCTGTAAGCGGCGCTGGTGAGAGGGACTTGAAAGGGAGCGTTAAACCTCTCCTCTCATCTGCCCTGCGCTCTTCTCACTCTGACCATGGCGAAATGTGTGGCCTTGTTGAAATCCCAGCTCCAGGGGAGTTTGCTGTAGCTGTCACTGTGGACGCTCGTATCGCAACACTGCCACCTTTTGACCTGCTTTTAAAATGTACCCTCAAAACATTGTCGTATTAGGGTTTTTTTTAATTTCCTGTTTTCTCAGTGAGTTCAGGGTTCTGTGGAGACAAACAAGGGATTCTTTCAGGATGCTGTTTTTCCTTTTTGAAGGGGGGGGGGGGGGGGGGGGTATAGAGAGAGAGGTGCAAAGCCTCCCTGCGTGATTTGAATCAGAGACCAGGAACGGTCAGAGCCTTGAGCCCCTAAGGCACCCATTTTAGGATGATTTCACAAACAGTAAGCGCTGGAGCTGTTTCATTCATTCAGGGGGGGTTTCATGGCAGTGAAGTCACATGTCTGGTTGAAAAGGTGTTACTAATTGAACGCGGAATTGTTTTGTTTCTCTTTTTGAACAATGTGCTTGTTGATTTAAAAGCTTTGTGAGTGTAGAAAAAGCTGTTTTCTAGAATTGTATCATTTTTATTATTTACATTTTTCAGTAAAAAGCTTTATAAAGTTTAATGTTGGTGCTTAACTGTGGCAACTCCTTTCCTAAAGTCAAAGCATCATGCTAAGAAAGAAACCGCATGATCATGTTTGACACATGGAGCAATATCTGTATAGAAATAGGTAGTATAACATAAGACGGATAGAAAGTGCTTTTGTCATCACAGTTGGCATCTTCTTCACTCTCAAAATGTTGCCTCTCAAGTCCTTTGATGCTTCGTCATGGCCATTTCAGCCCTCAGTAGAAAGAACAGGTTTAGATGTGCTGCTGCTGCCCCCTGGTGGACATCAATATGCATGTTGAGGCAGAGTGAACATGATTTGAAAGAGTAATGACAGGGAACAGATAAGGATGAAAAGACATAAAAGAAAAGATAAATGAGGAAGAATGGAGGAAGACAATAATGTTTGCTTCTGGATTTATCTCTTTTGAGAACCCTGTGAGCATCAATAAATCTTCACTGACAACGTAATTACGATATTTTGGCACGAAGTACATGAACCTAATCATCTGGCTTTATTCAGAGGGTCACTGCACTCACTGCTTTGCACAGTTTAATATCCTCCACAGCACTTTCACAACATGCCACCCAAAGCAAGATGTTCGCGCACGTGAATATTCATGCGGTGCTGCCTCTCAGAAGGCCCAGGGACTGCAGCTGAGGGATCTCTGTGACCTTCTTGTTAGGTCAGGCTGGATGCCGGAGGCTATCTAGTGATCACTAATAAATATTCAAGAACCAGAAGCTATCAGGCGCTGCTGGTGAGCAGGCTCCGAGATAAAGCCGGATCAAGGCCAAGCCACAACGCTTTTGTTTGCGCTCTTATCATCAGCAGTTTGTTTCTGTGATGGACAGTCTTCACAGCTGCAGTTAAGTACATATTGACCAAGTCTGCTGCATTCCACACCCTCTCACTTATTACACCCCCCCTCCCCTCCCCCGATGAAACACAGTGGCGGGTTGTTATGGTTTAAAAGCTCAACACAATGGATCGGTTTGGGGTAATGTGTTTTCCATTAGTTTTACTGGTTTAATGTGTCTGCTCCTCAGAGGTATCCTGTGGTATCATTAGCTGTAGGTTTGTATTGTAAAGAGTGCTGTCGTCTCCCTAAATGCATCTAACGTTTCATTTTCTGGCACCATCATGTTTCTGCAAATAATCTCAGCAGTCTAATGGAGGCGGATCGATAGAGATGGATCGGTCTCTTACGTTTCCTTTTCATATCACAACCTACACCACCTCTGGGAATTTGCATTTATCTCCATATTAAATAATGAAAGGATCCGGTTGAGATGGGTTTTTGTTTTTATCTGCTACTTGTACATATTTGCTTTCACTTAATCTGCTTTCCGCAGAACTGCTCGCAGCCATGTGGAGGAGATCTGTTGGTAAAATGGGCCATTAGATTGAAATAACAATGAGCAAACGGAAGTCTTGATTAAATTCTTCGACTTTTCTCCTCCGTGCTGGCTCTGTTCTCTTTTTGATTAGGCGTCACACATGAACTTATTACTTCTTCCTCTCCCTAAGTCTTCCAAAAGGGCACATCTTATTTGTCGTCTACTTTAAAACTCATCATAAAAGCAGAATGTGTAATGAAAGCATTGCATGTAAGGTTGCATTGTATATGCGTGAATCTTCTCCCGTTGCTCATCTGTAGTCCTTTCAATGACACCTAAGTATTATTTGCATTCGATTACACAACTGTGCTGAGATCATTTTCTCTGAGGTCATGCGGTACAATAAAATCAGCAGAAATAAAAAGCCTATTTAGTGCTTTTCGCTACCGTACATCGGCTACCGAGCTCTTTAACTTTCTCTCTCCCACTGCGTCAAAGCCTCGTTTTTTTTCCTGTAAATGGTGAAACTCTGCCCCAGCACAGTGACCTGTGGCTGGGCCCTGTGGGAGTATTCTGTGTCTTGTACTCCTCATGGCCTCACCTTCTTTCCTCCCTCCTCCTCCTTTTTCTTCTTGTACTTCTTCTTCTCTCTTTTGAAATTGCTCCAAGGGATGGATCTGCCCCCGAGACACAAGGACAAACCCAGGCAACGAGTCTTAGTTCAACTCAGAGTAGATGTGAATGGCGGCGAGGGATCATGTGGTTTGCTTTTCAGCTTGTGCTCTTTGCTTCAGAGGATGTTTTGACTTTGTTTGGGACAGTATGCGTTTGATTGGGTCAGCATTTTGACCTCACATTGAGAGCCAACCGAGTTTGTGAATGAGTTTCTTGTTGTTGTCTAATTGATGAATTGTTGATGGTTTTGCGTCAGTAGCCAGATTTCATTGCTTGAGGATTTGTTTTGGCCTCTTTAGGTCGTTATCTTATTTCTAAGCATTATTGACTCACTCATCCTGCCACCATGCCGGTCCGGATCATGTGCACCATCTCCTTTTCGGCCGACGACGAGCCTGGAAGGGGATATGGTAAAGACGGTTTTGACGACCATTACAAGCGGGTGGTGAAGAAGAGTTACGGTGACTCGCAGGACTACCTGGATGGGGCGGAAGATTATGACGAGGAGGACGACGTTGCCGAGGTGGACGACCTGGCCGCTTTCTTCGACGGTTGCTCGCTCCACGGCGCCAACCACGTGTTTGTGGAGAACAAGAAGTTTGGTTTTCGCCAAGGTTTGTGGGGGCTTGTCTTCACCTTGGCCCTGTCCGCTTTCTTGCTCCAGGTATTTGACAGGGTCATATACTATTTCCAATATGATTACATCACCATTCTGGATGAAAATGTGGCCAACAACATGACTTTTCCGGCCGTCACCGTGTGTAACTACAACTTTATTCGGAAGTCCCAGATGAGCTACAGCGACCTGATCTTCATGGGCCCTCTGCTGGGCTTCGAAGAAGGCATGGCACCTGGGTTTCCGCTCGCCCCGGAGCCGGACCGCCCGTCGGGCTCTCGCTTCAGCCTGGATGAGTTCTACAACCGCACTCGACACCGCATTGAGGACATACTGCTGGAGTGCAGCTTCAGAGGCATAGAGTGTGGCCCCGAGAGCTTCAGAGAGGTAAGTCACGGCGAGAAACGCTTTCAAATGCAAGCAAACTATAAATTGGAAATCATCAGTGCAAGTCTGCACTTCATAAATTCAAGAGGTATTTTATATGCAACTGGTCGACTTGATGCTTTTGATTGATTGGTAATATTGCATATGGGGATCTAAACTTCCAAAAGAATATTGAAAGGAGTAGAAAGATATTCTGTTTGGGTTCATTGTAATGAAATGAGGACGTTCAATAAAACCTAATTTAGTCAAATGTAAACTGTAATGCGAGGATTGTCGTCCTCCCTGATGAGGACTTCTATAGAAAATCCCTGATACGGAAGAGAGAGTTTATTTATTGCTGTGAGGTAACACAGTTACTCACAATCTCAAGTCACTGCTGGAAATAAAAACGTTTTCTCAGTCAGCTGTCTGCTTTTAATGAAGAAAAAAAAAAGAGCAGACATAATAAAAGCAGGTCCCATTACTTAAAGTGGGATACTTGGCATACATCTGTTGTTATCAAATCAAACAGGCACTGAAGGAATCATCGTGTTGCCCACAGGAAACTTCAGAGCAGTGTCTTGCTGGACACACTTTCCTCATTGTTGTGGTATTTTGGATGTGTAGCTGCTGCCCCATGTTCTCTGGAGTTTGCACATCAGACAGCACGCAAGAGGAATACTGATTACCAAGAAGTGTTGACCATATCCAGCTCTCGGTCTATTGATTTGCTTGACCTTTGCACAGTTATTGATAGGTATGTGCGGACTGCTAATGGATGTACTAAAGTTACATCAGCTGCAATTACATCAGTGTGTAAAAGCATGTACATGACACAATATTCCCACTTAGACTAAGTAGATAACATGACGCCTGTATTTTTACTATTAATTATTGCAGTGGTAGTTTAGCAGGATCAGAATAGTGACAGTGGAAGTTGGAGTTCTCCTGTAATGTGTGTATTTTGTTTTGGCTTTTATATTGTTATTTCCTGTTTTAAACTTTCTATATTTTTGGACCAAACAAGGAACCTGAATTATGTGATTCTTTGCAATTTTCTGACTAAATGTTTCTAGACTAAATGATGAATCGATTAAACCAGGGGTCTTCAACGTTTTTCCCCAAACTGATGGAGAGATGGAGCAGTTAGACTATATATAACTGGGCCTAGTGCCATGTATAAACATAGCTACCCTGTAATTGTGCATTCAATACTAAGCTATTCGCTTAATACTGAATGGTTGCATTGGTTACTGAAAGATAACGTCTTCTGCCTCCATTTATCCGTTTGCTACAATATGTTGGATTCATGTTAATGTGTATTTAAAGACATTTAAATTTATGGAAAAATAAAAAAAAGTCTAATCAACCCCCCCCTGCAGTACTTCCACGGACCCCCTGTTGAAGACCTCTGGATTAAACAGTTCATCGATACTGTAAATTATCATTAGTCGCAGCCCTAGTCATCTTTTAAAGTTATGGATTAATAGTTCAAATCAGTCTGTGACAGAAATAAAAACGTACTTTATATAAAAAATGTTGTTTTACGGCTGTCACTGGGAAGATTAAAAGGCAGAGGAAACACGGTGACATAACATTAAACATTAAAAGCCGCCTGTCTTAACAGGTGTTACTGAAAGCAGCTCTGACATTATGAGGTTGGGAGCTTCTGAAGTCAAAAGTTGTACGGAGTTGCATCCTGTCAGCCCAAACTCAGAGTCTGGGTTTGGGGGATGAAGCAATGTGAAATGAAGGTTGTGAATGAGGAAAATGTGGATGTGAGATTGAAGAATTCAGAAATCAAAGTTGCTATATTTATTAAGTGCAGTTTGTGCAAGCAGGATGTCATTAATGATCCTGCAGTAAAACATAGTGTGTCCATCGTAGCAATACAGCCGTATGTTTGGCTTGAAGGAATTCTCTTTTTCTCACAAGTTAACGTGTCTGTGGGGGCCGTACATTGCGCAGGTTTACACAAAATTCCATAGTTGTAGTTTATTGTTGTTTTATGATATTGAGAGCTTTACATTTTAACTGCACTGCACATGTAAAAGCCCAACTGGGGACAAGAGTTGAAAATGAGCAATAACTACAAACTCTCTGTGCAGCACAGAAGTTTCATGCTGTATTGGAACTATGCTAAATTACATCATCCCATCCCTAGCAAATAAAAAGAAATTCCTATGACACATGGTAAAAAAAAAGAAGCCTCAGTATTTGATTTTACCACAAAAGGGAGAGAGCAAAATGTTGCTTTGACAGCAGACTATAGATCTTACTCTACATATTTTTATTCAGGTTTCAGTGTACCGAAGCAAAAATTGAAAAGTGCCCAGGTTGGGCAGTTGGTATTACAGATGAAAAAAAAGTGGGTTGTATGGCCAATGTCCTTGAGGTGAAATAGGGCCGGCTGTTGTCCTCTGTTGATATACGTTTTAAAAGACAAAGTACTGTGACTGCAGTGCATTCTGTCATTTTATTATCATGATAGGGAGGCAGTGACCAGGCTTTATTCGATGACAAACGTTACTACCACGGTGCAGCTCAAAACTGGTTTTTGCTTTCATTATTACTTTCAATTAGATGGATCACATTTACACCTTGGAAAGAAATGTGGCAGATTCTTGAATGTTGTGCTTTATAAACTCCAATTACCCAAGTTTCTTACACCTCACTCATACATCACTCAAGCAGCTAGATATATGTTAAATATCTGTGTACATCACTGTGACTGTGTTCTCTGTGTGGGTCTTGTTTGAATGCACAAGTGACAAGTTATTATTTCCTTGTCAGATCTAATGGGACTAATTATTGAAGATGTCAGTTTAACTTGAACCCTTCTGCGTTGCATTCAGCTCATTCCTGTCCATGCAGCAATTACAAACTGATGCTTTCACACTGGAAATGTTCAAGCACAGGTTTGATAACCGCTGAAGCAAATGTCTTTCTGGGCCCACTGTATCTTTTCTTTGCAGATAACAGGGTCGACATTAAGTGCACAATAACTGAGATATTTTTAAGTGACGTTACCACGGCGTGTATCATGTTTGGCGTAACATTTTTGACATATTTAACATATTTGAATGCTTTGTAATATCTTTCATTTTTGTACCTGTAGTAGGCAGAAGCAATGCAACAACACAGTGTTTATTTTATTCTTCTCAGTGTGAAGGATATGCCTGTTATTGATTAAAAGCAATACGAGTCAGTCTATTCCCTCGGAGTTGTCAAAGGGCATTCTGGGAAATGGCAAATTGAAGTAGACACAGATGAGATAAGCTGGGGCAAAACGCTACAGCAAGAAAGTAATTGACTGTAAAATAGAAAACAAATGAGACACATTAGGCAAAAAGAGGCTAGCATGGTAGCTAACAGGTTAGCAATGCTTGTGGCATACAGGAAAGGCTCTAACTGCCTTAACAGCTTGCATTATGTATATCTGTCATACTTCTCTTCTGAACAGCAAATCAATAAAGTGAATTTATTTTTGCGTAATGTGGCAATTGGCAGCACCACAGGTCCCAATGCGGTGAACACTGGACTCCTGCGAGTGCCTGTTTATTATAACGGCTAAAGAGCCACTAATGGCCGGTTGTTGGAGTACAGAGAAGGGTCTGGAAAGGGAGGTGCGCTGATTGATTGATGTCTGTCTCTCTCAGTCTCTGGGGACTTCTGTCCATTCCTCCTCTCTCGCTGTCTCTCCGTCCACCATCTCGGTCTGCTGTGTGTGCATGTGACAGTATGTTTCGGTGTGTCTGTCTGTGTATGTGTGCACACTCCGATGAGCTCTGGCTTCGGGCTGCGTCAATAGCGAAGTGAATGCCCTGCGGATAGACGGGTTCAGGTTGCAGCAATTTTGTCCCAGAGCAGAATGTGAGCCCCCCCCTCAGAGCGGTGATCCAAATTCCCTGCTTCCTGTGCACATCGCCAGCCCATTAGCTGCATCTTGCCTTTCTCCTAAGCTCAGCATTGTCAACAGAATCAGCCGGTGGCTCTGGTTACGCCCTTCTCCTGTCTCCTCAAGAGCATCGGTCTGTCTGTACCGCAGGCTCAGGCTCTAACAGGCAGATGCTAAGGGAAGATTTTCCCAGAATGGAAAATCAAATGCCAAAGCTGGCCTCGCCACATGGCTCTGAGCTGTAAATACGTGTCATGGTTTTTCACTTATTTGGAGCAGGCATTGAGAAGAGATTGTATCATGCAAAAAGTAATGTAATTATCTTCAAGCATATGTCACGATAAATTATATGTTAGTACATTTAAAAAGAGCGCAGTGTAACAAAGAGTAACCTGAATACGAGAAGTATGTGCTGAACTCAATTCATCACAGTTACTCTACACCTTATGCAATTAGGCTAATTAAACTGTCACTTCTTCAAATGGAAATTGATTTTTGTGCCTCCATTTGTAATGTGTAATCATTTTGTGATTTATCTTATTTTCCTCTGTGCAAGTCAAACGCTTTCTTCCAAGCTTGTTTGATTCTTGCTTGTTTCATTAGTTGGTTTGAAGTTCAGATCCATCAGGGGATACTCGCACAACAACACAGACGCATTATTGAATTCCATGCATCTGTGCTGAGCAGCAAACACCGCGTAATGTGTCTCTTCCCCTGCTACGCCCGGACCTCTTGTGAGCAAACTGAACCGGAATAATGGATTTAAAATTTCAGGTTATGGAAATGAATTTGATTAAGCACGACTACAGTATAGGCTCGGTCAGAAAGTGATCACTACACTCTCTGAGTTTGAAAAAGTGCGCACTGAGGATATGCTTCCTCCCCACTGAGAGGTGACAGCACAGGGCCATCAAATATTTATGGAAACACTGAAATT
The DNA here is from genome assembly GCF_900634415.1 of Cottoperca gobio. NCBI lineage: Eukaryota > Metazoa > Chordata > Actinopteri > Perciformes > Bovichtidae > Cottoperca > Cottoperca gobio. The sequence continues at coordinate 22,215,273 of NC_041359.1, forward strand.
CAGATAGCTGTCTGTGACTTTCTCTCATCTTCTCTGCCATTATTAGCTGTTTTTAGATTTAGAAGTTCAAAGGTGTCCTCTTTCTTGCAGAGCTATAGCATATCCCAATTACATTTGATCATGATTCTGAGTGCACACCTTATAAATACATTTATTTAACATTCAGATATGACATTATATCTAATGCATGAGAAGTGCTTCTCTTCTCTTAATCACCAAACAGTCCCAAGATCAAATGAGTGACATCGGTAGCTCTGATACTGATCTTCTTTCTGCTTTGTTTTCAAGGTTTTCCAGCATTTCATTTTGCTTGCCAGCATGTTTTGTGTAATTCCACTTTTGCTGGCATGGGCTCATATCACACAGTGGTCACAAGAGGGCAGTGTTTTACAATTATGTTGGAACCTAAACCGGCTTTCATGGCATCCTTGGCACCGGGAAGGGGCACGCTGTTCTTTCTTCTTTATGTTTCTAAGAAAATCCCTCAGAAATATACTTCATCTCATCTCTCACAAAAACCTTTGATTCATACGACAGTACATCATCAGAGCCTGTGAGCTGAGCCCAGTTACAGCTTCATGTGGAAGCAGAGCTGCTGCCGGTGGAAACACTGGTTTTAAAGGGCTGTTTCCCTGGTGGATCAAACTGTATCTGTGTGTTGTGTGGATTTAAAAATAATAATATTACAAATCAAACATGAGCTGTGGATTATGAACGGCCTTGGCAGAAACTCATCCCTCATCCTCTCTACACTATCTCTACACTGGTCCAGTTCGCCTCGAGCTCTCGGCTCTCTCGCGCGCTCGCGCTCTCTCGCGCGCTACACCTCTCGACACTGTCTGTCTCGCTCTCTCTCTCTCTCTCTCTCGCTCTAACACTCTCTCGCCTCTCTCGAACACTCTCTCTCCGCTCTCTACACGGCGCGCTCGCCTCTCTCTCTCTCTTCCCTCTCTCTCTCTCTCTATCTCTCTTCTCTTCTCTCTCTCTACTCTGTCTCTCTCTCTCTCTCTCTTAAACTATTCTCTATCTATCCTCTCTACATCTCTTCTTCGCTCTCTCTCTGTCCGACTACTATCCTCTGTCATCTGTTCGTCTATATCTCTCTCTTTCTCTGTCTCTCTCTCTCTTACTTCTCTCTGATCTCTCGTTATGTCTCTCTCTCTCTCTATGTTCTCTCTCTCTCTATCTCTAATGTATCTCCTTGTCTCTCTCTCTCTCTTCTTGTCTCTCTCTCTCTCTCAGTCTCTGCTCCTCCTCCTCTCATCTCTCTCTCTCTCTCTCACACTGTCTCTCTCTCCTCCTCTATCTCTCTCCTCTCCTCTCTCTCATCTCTCTCCTCTCTCTCTACACAGATACTCTGTCATCCTGTCTCTCTTTCCAATCCAAGTGATGGACCAGTGTTTCAAATGCGGCCTTTTAATTAAATCTGTCATCAGTCTTCTCTGGAGGTTGGTGACAAGAGGGGCAGCAGCACCTCACTCCCGGTTGAGAGGAGTCCAATCGGATATAAAGCCTAGGTCATTAAAATTATACAGATACATCGCTGCCGCTCTCCATCATCAGCCAACACTTCACAACAGACTTGTTAATTAATCACTAAAGTGGCATAAATGAAAGGATAGAACTTTCCCTTTACTCTGTGACTAAGATAAATGACGCCTAATGATGTGAAAATGAAGGATATTGTCGTCTAGTTGGAGCAATTACATATGAATAAGACATATGGAAAGTGTCCTATACAGGGCCAATAGCCACTTACTAGCTGCTAATTAGGCTGATGAGAGGGCCTTAATGTCTTCCTACAGGATGGTTCTCTTGTACTTAATACCAGAGCTGAAATTAAACGTTTGTCTCTAACTGACAGAACGGATGTCAGAGGAGCTGTAAGTAGAAAGGTGTTGTCCAATTTAAGAGCACTGGTCTCTGGCTTAGAGGGCTTGTGCGTGTCTGAATGTGCAGACAGACCTTTAAAGTTGTACCAATCCCTTTATTTTTAATAATTATTCATTACTGACTGTCTGTGTTGAAGGAATATCTATTCTCAGCATTCAAGTACATGGAATCACACAGAAAAAAGACATTTAAGAGGTGTGTGTGTGTGTGTGTGTGTGTGTGTGTGTGTGTGTGTGTGTGTGTGTGTGTGTGTGTGTGTGTGCTGCCTCTCCTCTCCACAGTTTCACAGATGACTGCATCTATCGCGGTCAGCAGGACTCCCTTGGGAAGTAAGTGTGTCTCTGTAGGAGTGTAGACTCAGCAGGACGCCTCACCTCACCCTAGAAATGTGCGTGTTTGGGTAAATGTATGTATGTATCCGCATCTGCAAGAGAAAGAGGCACAAGTAGAAAGACAGAGACAAGGTCTTCAAGTATCAGTCTTTTTCTATGTATTTGAGTGTGTGTTAATACTTATCTACACCAGTTCCGTTCAGTAGTTGACTCTTGCTCTGTAACACTGCAACATTCCTTTAATGACAATGTTGATAAGTGATAATATGGATTCATGCCAAACTCAAAGCTGCATCAATCGATTTTTAGGCCACCGGTTCTTTTCAAAACACATTTATAGGCAAACAACGCTGACATAGTTTCACCTTTCACCTTGGCTCCCTACGCATTCAGCAGACATTAAGCAACATTATCACCCTGTTGAGGTCATGTCAGTAAACCAGAACTATCTCGTAGGAGAGGCTGGATGATAATTCGCTTTCGGTTCATCCCTATGAGCAACATCTTTCTTATTACATGTAGCCGTTTGATTTGAAGATTATATATTGGTTGAAATGGTTTCAGATGTTTTGTTGTCTGTCCAACTCTCACGTGCTAATGCATTTGGCCCTGTTCACACCTGGAATTAAAGTGCATCTTGGGTGAACTGATCACAAGTGGACGGCTTCAACTTCCCACTTGTCGTCTCCACATGCATCTCGAGTGAGCACTTGTGATTGGATCTATCTCTATCTAATAAAGGTTCAATAGGCTGCTCCGTATCCCACACTCAAATGATCCAGGTTTTTAATCCCTTTATCCAGTGGCGCAGACATTGTCCTCATTAAAACATTATTTGAGACTCTAAACACATATCTGCTCAGTCACTTTGAGACAGAGCAGTGACAAACTGTCTCACATGTAAATGAGCTCAACATTGCAAACAGACCTGCCCTGTGCTAATGTTAGTGGAAGGTCCATTGATCGAGCGGTTGTTGTTTCATCTCAGAGTAAATCTCAACGGGTCTCTCGCTGTTGCCTTTGGGCTACACTCTAGAGGAGGGGCTGATTCTATTATTCAACAACACAACCTAATAAGCGCAGCTGATGCAAATCTCAACACCGCTAATACCGGCCTAAGTAACACACGCTGAAGGAATCACAGACACCACCGGGGAGGTGTGCCCTCGTGATTCAAGCCTCCACCTCTGTGTTCATGGGTTGATACCTGCAGCTTCAGAATGGGCATGAAGAAAAGGCAAATAAATCATGACGGCAATTAGCGACTGTGTCTGCTTCACACCTTCCGCAACCATAGACAACATACACACACACACACTCGATGCAAGACGTCATATTGCTTTCAGTAAATGCGTCTCCAGAGGGACCATTATACTGTAGACCAAATTGAAATCAAAATGAAAGGTGCATCCAGGTGTAACCCACCACGCTTGGTCTGTCTGTTTCATCCTCTCTGGCAGCCTGATCCTCCTCTGTGAGTCTGTACGTGTGTACGTCAGTTTTCCTCGGGAGTTGTCAGCCAGTTGGACCACCATCGACCCTCTTCGTTACTTCTGCTTTCACGGCTCGTCTGACATCCTCCTCACATAAGGTGTAACACACACACACAGGCCCTCGCACACACTCAACTCTTGCCAGCAGTTTAACAAGCTGCCAGTGTGTTTGGTGCTCAACAAGTTTCTGCACACGGAGAACAAACAGAAGCTGGACATATGTAAATTATAGGCAAAGAAGTTTCAGTGCGTTGCGTCTGTCTGAACATGCCGGTGATTGTGAATTGCTCGTAAACTGGGGAACAGGACCTGACAGGATATCTCCTGAGGATCTCACTGCTTGAGAAGTTCTTGATCTTATTTATGCTAAATTCAAAATCAAAAGCAAACTATTATGACAAGGCTACACTCATATGGTACAACACGTCTCTTGGGGGAGATTGTGCTCGAGGCGTTTATTTGTTTTAAATCAAACCGAATTAAAAGGATATATATCTGCAGAAGGAGAGGGGAACTTTGTTCATGTTGTTGTCACTGAGGTTTGATGTTGGTTTGAAAGTGTGCACACTTTTAACAGTATACATGTACAGGGTACACATGTGTGCGTAAGAGGCAAAGCCAGAGGATTGGCCCTTTAACTCTGATATCTGAAAGACCATCCCAAAGTTAACTTGAGGCGGCTCTTCTGGATTTGAAGAGCAAATATATTTGTTATGAACTTTCCGCAGGGAGTGGACTTTCCACTTGATTTCATTACTGTCCTTGATTTAAAGTTATTAATAGAATAATTGAACATTTTAGGAAAAATACCCATTTGCTTGTTTGTCAAGTCTGATATATGGACGTCTCACAGATATACGTTGGTATTTATCAGCTGTTGGATAACAAGAAGGAGAAAGATAAGACAAGATTGATGTCATTTAAAAACAGTTTCACGGTCTCATTGTTTCTGCACCATTCAGCTTTGACAAGTTTATTTTTCTCAGTAAATCTTCGTCACAATAACGCAGTTTAAGGGATTTATCGCTATAATAAAAGATTAACAGCCAATATTCTTTTTTCAAGAGTCAAATATGACTATATATTTATCTATATATAGACCACAGATATCCAGTATTGGTCCAGCTTTTCTATTGGTCTCCTGTACTGAGCCAGTACATGTTTAGCTTAGCTAGCATAAAAACACAGACCAACTGTTGCTGTTCACCTGCTGTCACCCCGAGGGTCTCTGGGATTAGTACCACGTTTTGAGACTGTTGACCAGGTGGTGCAATTGCAACCCGTTTACACATTTCTTAAATCATCCCTGCTGTGTGTGCACATGACAACCACACAATGTCGAGCGCTCGACTCACCTCCACAAGCAATAAAACAAATGGATGGATTTAGTTTTTTTACGAGGAGGATTCATTTGTAAATGTCAGACAGAAAGGGACCATTTATTTTACAAAGAGCCATTCATTCATTTCTCCCTGAGCGGCAAATAGGAGGCATCATGCCTGTCGGGGACTGGGAGACGGTTTGCTATAGCTAGCGGCCGCACTCTGAAAGTCATTCATCAGAACCGCTTCCCCTTTTCCCAAACTCGCCCCAGCCCAGCTGTCACGATGCTGCCGAGATGAATTAGCTGTGTCAGCTTGTGTTTTTCCGTGCAGACAGGGAAACTTGTGCTGTTCTTTGGGCCGTCAATATAAATCTGCTCCATCTAGCCACAATACTTATACAGTAAGACTCCTGAATCCATTTTCAGATTAATGCATTGATGTGTCATACATGGTAGCTGCCACCTCACAGCATGAATAAAAGGAGGCTTTTGAGACGTCCTGTCCGGAGCACGGTGGTTTTATGTTAATCAAGCTTTGCATCCAATGGATTGTTACCACATACAAGCTTCTCACAGTATTTAAGCATCTGTTCAGAAGCTGGCTGGTGCACACGACAGTAACATTACTGTGGTTCATTTTTAAAAGATTTTTCAGCAGAGCATTATGTTTCCCGAGGCGGTGCTTTACACGCCAGCTCAAAGGCTTCACTCTGTACCTATAGCTTCTCTAAGTCACTGCACAATGGGACCAACATGGGCTTTTAAAGACTCCTACTAATTTCAATGTCTTTAGACTGAGATGATCCACGTTCAATACTTTTGTGCCGATGTACTGTGTTGTAAAAACGGACCATTTTTTCTGCCAAAAACATAATACCATCCAGTTTCTATAACACATATCTTTTGGCACTAAAACTCAAGAATCAGGCCTTATAAATAAGCATCTATATTTTTATCACATAAAATATCCCCTAAAAGACTGATATTGTATTTTTATTTGATTTTATTAGCAATTATTTACAAGTCACGCATTAGTGATAAAACACAGATTAAATACAAACGTTCCTTCTTAAATAAATGAAAATATAACAATACCCTAACAACTTCCAAGATATTCTGACTTTTAGTCTGTGTTATGTTTCTGATTTAAAACACTTTCACACACTTTGGCTATACTGCGTTCAAGTCAATTTATTAACCAAGGACTTGTGTTCCCTGACACAATGTGGCTCTGAATACGTTTTATGCTCAGAGTTCAGTCGCACAATATTCAGCTTTGTTTAAGTGTCAGCGTCTGAAGCTCTCCGTGTTCACAGGCTTGCAGTGACTCAAATCTCTCATATTGTCTTTACAGTCGAGCGGCAGTTACCTTACGCAGTATTTCATTCAACTTTATAGCCCAGCAGATTGCGAGGCTTTTTGGAAAAGTGGCCTTTGTGACACTTGTCCCTTACAGCAGATCATGTACACAGTTATTTTCAAAATTGTTTCTGTAAATCACCACCTGCTCCTCTGTCTGCCCCCCGCAGCTACAGCACCCTCGCCCCTGATGCTCCCCATTCCTCCACCCCGCTTCTCTTCCTCTGCTCTGTCCTCTCCCCTCCCTCCCTCCCGCTTTGCCTTCTCCCTTGCGGATGCTTTGCCAGCGGGAGACAGAGAAGAAACTCTAGCAACCAAGAGATACAGAGAGAATATGGAGATCACACACAGAGAGGAGGAAAGAAAGATGCAGTGTGGGGAACAAAGGTGTGTGTGACGAGGGTTGTCTTAAAATGTTAAGAAAAGCAACAGAGAATTGGCAGAAGGGGGGGGGGGGTGCATTTATGCCTTAGCAAAAAGACAGGGGGTTGTACTGTAAGTGATGAGGGGTAAACAGAGTGAAGGGAGATGGAGTTTGTACAGCTAGGTAGATTTAACAGATAGTGGTAAGGAGAGAGGTCGGGAGCGGAGCTGTGAGGTGTTGCTTCCCTTGTGTCGTGTAGTTTGACTCTACAACATGTCCCCACCCCGATCCACACCCAGAATGACAGTTTGATTAACTGCCGAGTGCCTCGACGACCCAGAGCTCTCGCAAAAAAAATCTCTGCTATCAGCACATGCAGTCAGACGCAAAGAGCAATGTGGACCCCAAAGGTTTGTTTGCCCCTCAGCGTCCACTTGCACCAAAGACGGCATTCATGTCACTGAATTAGTAACTTTTATTTTAGGATCTCAGTGGCTGTAATTCCAACATACAGACTCAGGTGGTGTAGTTATTGTTATGCTGTTATATATCAGCGCGATTGTATCCACAGATGGATGACAACATGAGCTCATTAAGGGACTGTATGACATCATGCTATAACCTCAACTGCAAATTGTTTCTCTTATCCAACCACCCCAACTAAATCACAGCACAATCTATTTTCCCAATATGTACATATTTATCCACATGCACCAATGCAGACATAGTAATCAACACATGTGCACGCACGTATACTACAGCTTTGTCTGTAGGGAAGAAACACTCTTGCATATGTGGGTGTGCGCATGCACAGCAGAAAGCCCTTGTAGTATGCACCAGGTGACTTTGGAAAACAAGATAAGAGGCTATTGAAAAGATATACATACATATATACAATACATAAATAAGGAAATAACACACACACACACACACTTAAGAATAAAGAAAACTGAGGCCTGAACTATCTGGCATATGCACCTTAAGTTTGAAAGTATGCACCACAAGTATGAATACTTAAAAAAAAATGTTTTACTACAGCAAGTAATTCTGCACTGAGCACGTCACACACTGCATGCAAAAAAGGTGTAATCTTGGCTGGGAGGTTAAAAAGACTGATAAGATGTGACGTCAAGTGGTAGCTGTTAAATTTCTGTGCTTGTCGTGCCTTTTTTTTTATCCATCTTCAGTTTGCTTTTAAGCATTCACTGCTTCACTGATTGAAATTGAAGTCTTTTTTTCTCATTTAGAGAACCTGTCAAAGCAAAAATCCACCCAAAAAAACCACCCATCTACTGATCGCTCTTATTCACATTAGCTCCTAGCGATAAAGCAACTAATACTCTGTGGTGTTTAATAGCCTGTGATGGAATTCACGACATCGGTTTACAACAGACACTGACATTTGTGGACTGTTTTCGTAATTACATCCCTTTTTGTTTCATTGTAGTGCTGCTGACAGGTCTAAACTTCAAAATGTGTGCATAAATTCCCCGCGCCACACTCTCAGTGTGTTAATGAAAGTCCTATTCAGCTTTATGTTTATCAGCTTGAGGATTTGTCTCAATAACATCATTTAAATGACTTTGCAGGAGACAGATTCACACTCCGAAAGGAAGATTGGGCTGTTAATGAATACAGTAATATATATATGAGTATTTCCCTTTAAGCCGATTGCTTTTAGGATGCCTGAAATCTTTATTATTTGAAGAAATAAGTAACCAGGCGTTTTATAGACTCAAAAGTTCTGCTATGGGAATATACACAGAAAAAATCAATAGTCCTTTAACCAAAGTCTGCATTTTTCTGCCCAGAACTAATCAAGAAAAGGGTAAGGGCTATTTTTATTGGCTTTTTCTTTTCTTTTCTTTATTCACTCTTAAACGAATCCTGTGTAACTTTTAAAAGAAAAAGTGTCTCCCCTATGTCCATATATAAATTAACAGTTTATTTTAGGAACAAGTCAATCAAACAGGATATTCATTCACATCTCAGATGCTTCGGCATGAATAGACGTGCCATGTGTGCCTGAGGTCCCTTGACAAATATCCCTGTTTGCTTTCACATTCGCGTTCATTAGTGAAACACTTTAACCGCAATTTCAGACCAGCATGCATTTGTTATTCTGCTGTTGTTACACTTGCTGTGGGATTGTGTTTCTCTGTCAAGCCAGTACATCATTATCCCTTCACCCAGACGGATTAGCTCAATGCTCGGAGCCTCTCCTCCGATACGTCTTTCCGTTGATGAGCAGGTCGGGGGAAAGGGGTTGAACGATTGCTGTTAAATGCCACAAGTGTCAGCCCCCCCCCCCCCCCACACACACACACACACACACACCAAAAAGTGAATAATCAATATACGTACATCCCAAATGTTTACGCTTAAACTTCAGTAAGTCTTCTGTTTGCACTGGATCGGGATATTTCCATGTTCATCTCAAGCTATGCAACGTTCTGTACGTGACACACAGCTGCAGTCAATCACACGCGTATTGATTTCCATGATGAAAGTCTTGAATGTGTAACTGTGCGATCTCGCTGTGAAGCCATTGTGGACCCGCAGTTGAGTAACCGTCCGCTATGACACCTTCACTCCTTCACACATGACTAATCTCCCGAGAAGAAGACTTGATTGTCCTCAGGGGGGTCGTTATGACGTGTGCTGCCATGTAACGCCAGCGAGAGAAAGAGAGGCCAACGTAAGAAGGCTATATCCAGAAACATGGAGAGAGATGAAACTGCTGGTGGTTGCCTGATTTCATCTGTGAGTAGTGCTTGACTCTCTGTCATGTGCACTCTATGTGCACTATCATGTAGTCCGTGGGTGGATGAACTATGCAGTCCAGTATTCCCAGGAATTACACCACAGTAGGAAGTACTCACCCTGGTTCTCTTTACCACGACGCTTCTCTAACTTTAACACACTGGTTTAGTCGTCTAAACCTAACCATAGTTTATTCGACAATCCCAGTTGGCCTCGTGTCTTTAGCTCAACGACAGTAGCCAGCAAGTTTAGCGATCTTCAGTCTAGCTAGCTAGCTAATGGGCATTGTATTTGTGCCCAGACTGGAGAATTTAGCAGAGCTTCCGATTCAGACAACATTGATTACAGTGTCAGCCCGGGCAGAACAGAGCCCCGGGGGAGAAGAGACCGAGGACTGACAGCTGGAGGCAGACGCAGAGGGAAGGCCAGAGAAACGCCCAGAAATGTCCCGAACACAGCCAAATGAAAAGAAAAGAGAAAATAGAGTCAGAGGGCGGGAAGATACTGACACAACCTCACTCTTCTAGCTGGTCATGAGTGACGATTGCGAGGGATTCTTTTTGAATGAGTCTTTACATTAGTAAATTCTTCTCATTGTGCCTTTAAACATGCTGTAGTGGCGACACACATATGAAAATAGGACAAGGATAGGATAAGTTGACACACAGAAAGTGGTTTTAGAGACTTGGTGACGCAGTGACTATACTTGCAGGGCTAGTCAGTCACGATAACTCCCGGAGCTTATTTCTATTTTTATTACATTTATTTAGCTGACGCTTTTATCCAAAGCAACTTACAATAGGTGCAATCAACCATGTGGGTACAGCCCCAAAAAGTGCAAGAATCATGCAGTTAACTTCATCAAATATGCTGAGAGAGAGAAAGAGCTTTTATTTCCTCTCTACTGCTACTTGCCTCCACATTAGCCAAACTTATTTGAAAGAGAAGAGAAAGGCGAAAAACTAAATTATTATCCATACTGTCCAAGCGTTCACATAGATTAGCTGTAGTTTTACGTGCACAGCTTCCAATGTGCAATGAGGTATTGTTACATTTTGGTTGAGGTCAGTTTGGGTTTTGGCTTTAGATAATCTGGCTTGTGCTAGTTATATTTACGACCTGTCTGATCTGCTCGTGTTTCTCTCTCTGACTTTAGTCACCATGTTCATGAAACCGGATTTCTCCTTTAAGCCAGAGAAGGGCAAAACTTGAAAAATGGATTCACCCCGCACACTTCATTCATGCTCTCTTTCTCCTCTCACTTACGCAATTTCCTTCTCACCTCTGTTTCCTCAGGGCCACAGTAAACTACACACACACTCACATAAACACACACACTACACTGTGCCGAAAAGCAGGAGCCGGGAGAGTGAATCAGGCCTGCATGTTGACCATCTTTTATTCTGGATTGGAACACTGTGATGATGACCAACCAAGCATGAACCACCACTTAACCGACACCCGACTCGAGGGAAAGATGGTGTTCACAAAATGCTTCGTCAATGATGCATTAAAGCCTGCGTCGACTGCCCGAAACAGGTTTCCGTCATCACAGCCAAACTGTGGCACCGCAGGGTCAGAAAAACCATTAAATCTAAGTTTGGCTCTTTGGGAGATGTTTAAAGATGTCCAACATGATTTGCATTCATTTACAACAAACATCTTGACCTTTTTGTTTTCCCCTTAACATTTCACATCTTTCACTGAAACATCATCAGAGAATTGACAGTCGGAAATGTCAGCCAGTTTGCTGAAACCTGAGTGTCACCAAAATGTTAAGCGTGAACAGTGAACATTCTTCTGCACTGCAATATTTAAAATTCAACTCATGGAACGGTAATGAAATAGACTAAAGTCTCCACAGCATTGCCCTCCATGATGCACTGCTCAATTTTGAGGAAGAATACAAATTGTGAGCCAGGAGGGGTTACTGTGTATCTGTGTGTGTCTGTGTGTGTCTGTGTGTGTGTGTGTGTGTGTGTGCCTAAAGGTGTGTTTGTGTGTGACGGGTTTGAAAAGGAAGACAAATGTTCTGTAGCTACTGAGGCCAATGATTTCATTCAGCTAACAGCACTGAGGACATTCTGAAGAAAGAGAGTGTGTGTGTGTGTGTGCGCGTGCGTGCGCGTGTGTGTGTGTGTGTGTGTGTGTGTGTGTGTGTATGTGTGTTGTGTGTGTGTGTGTGTGTGTGTTGAATGAGGTTGGAGATGGTAAATTGAGAATCAAGATTGGGAGGCAGACAGAAGGAACGTGTAATTGCAATATGACTGTGTGAATTTTGACTAAATCTATTGTCTCTGGAACATTACTTCAGATTTTCAGTGACTAAGTGCGTGTCATTTTGATAAAATAATCTCAATGGACTCCTGTTGCTGCGCAATTATGGACTAAATCATTCTGAAGAACCCCCCTGACCTCCCCCCTTCCTCGGACAAGCCCAGGGAGCGCTGTGCTACTGACAAAATACTCCCCCATCACCGCCACAAGCTGCTGCTCAGTGCCTGCGAGGACCGAGCAGAGCTTCGTGCGCTTTCCTCTCTCTCTCTCTCTCTCTCTCTCTCGCTGTGTCTCTCCCTTTCTCTCTCCCTCTCTCAACCTCTCCAAGGTCTCCGACAAACTGCAACCATCTGAGAGCGCAAAGGCGAGTTTAGACTCATTCACTGTGACCACAGCGGGACCGATGTTGAAAGCGCGCACAAGCCCTCTTCCAAAATGTGCCAGTGCACCTCATCTGGATCGAAACCGAGACCAGGCTCCCTCGCCGAAGCCGGGAAGCTCTTCTTGAAACACACCACCTTGCATGGCTTGAGGCACATCTTCCTCAGCGGCTCCTACCCCCGGAGAGTTGCGTGGCTGCTGGCTTTCCTGGCAGCTCTGGCTCTGCTCTTCACCTGGTCCTCAAACAGAGTGCGGTACCTGCTCTCCTCGCCCGTGTACAGCAAGGCGCACATGGTGTACGCCAAGCGGCTCGTTTTCCCCGCTGTCACCATCTGTAACCAGAACCTCCTGCTGCCGCGGCGCATGAAGAAGACGGACATATTCAGCGCGGGGAGGTGGCTCGGACTTTTTGGGAGGAACTGGCAGGTGTCCCCCGCCGCGAGAGAGGCGCTCACACCTCTGGGAGACGGTGGAGGGAGCGAGGGGGGCGAGTCTCCCTGGTCCCCGCTGTCTCGGATTTTGGACTTCAACCACTTTCTTCCTCCTCCGCGGGAGTCCCAGCCGTCCATGAGGCAGCTGCTGGACCGGCTGGGACACCAGCTGGAGGAGATGCTGCTGTACTGTCGGTACCAGGGGGAGCTCTGTGGGCCGCGTAATTTCAGCACAGTGAGTGTATCGCCAAAGTTCAATTCTTTATCCTAACTCCCCCACCCCCTCCCAACAGGTTGATGCAGCTTTTTCAATTGCTGCGCTGAGTCAGGAGGTGAACCGTGTCGCGCGGACAGATATCAACTCGCTACGTAATTCATTTGCGTTGAACACATGATGTCACCAGGCTGTACACAAGGCGCGTGCCTCTGCACTGTATTGCACCTCATTATTTGAATAAACTCTCTCTACCTCTTAAGTTCACGCTATATAAATGCCGCTGTAATATTTATATATAGACGTATGCTGTTGCATAGTGAGTGTACAGAAATGTATCTTACATAATTGGATTTCAGCTCACAATATATCTTCATCATACTATCGTGTTATTCCTGTAGATTTCCTAAATTGACTGACTTGACAACACTGGCATTTGTTTTCATAAGCATCTGTTCTTTGTGCTTCTCCCTCTCATACAATTAGTTCCCCTTTCTTTCTGTGTCACTTCAGCGAAAGACATAAACACTGTCGAAGATTATGATTGTCAGTTCAACACCAAACAATATCAAAAGTTGAATCATTTAATTGGAGATGCTTGCAGTCTTCTGTGTTCACCATATGGTCTGAAAGGGTCCCTCTCCTGTCGTCCATCACTGCTGGATCAATGTGTTTACAGGCTTATTTTCGCAAGAGACCAATCTGCCCCTAATGAAGACTTTTTTGATTAATTTAGCAAAGCTTTACAACACTCCCTGACACTGTGATGGGAAACAGTTAGCACCTCATTGGTAAACTGCAGACACATTGATTGCACTCCATCATCTCATGGAGAACAATGTAAAAGCCAGCCTTACTCTCTCTCTCCCACTTCATTACCCAAATTTGTTTTCAGTTAAGTAGATTTTCTTCTGGTGTTTGAAAAACAGTTTGATGTTGAGAAACCCGTTTTTTGTTGTTGCTGTTTGCTTGACTGAGGGATGTTTTATGTTTGAAGGGTAATTTATAATGTGAAACAGTTTGCCTTGCCTCGGTGGCAGCCCTCAGTCTCTGTGTCATCAATCCATTTCCGCAAATTAATGCATCAAACTAATGCTTTTTTTTTTTCAAACACAAATGCAACGCATCTGTAACCACATAACAAGTTATCACAGTCAAACACATTTCTCCCTACCAACATCTTTAGGAACACTTCATGGTATGCAGAGTCTTTTAAAGGGTGACCAAGCAACAGCAACATATTTCAGAGATAAACAAAATGACGAGGTCTGAGGTTTGGGCATATGCGCTTGTGCATAGATAATCGATGCTGCCCTGAGGCCAAGCAGGCCATCATGAGCTGTCGGCATGAGTCGGACCAATATAATTAGTCACACTTGAGAAGTGAGGTGAGGAGGAGGAGGGCGAGCCTCTCTACATACAATAGGTTTCAGGATGTATTGACTTTTGTTACAGGAACCCCCCATGCTGCCAGGTCTCTTGTGAAACTCTATTTATGTGGTCCACTTACCTCATCAATCCATCCTTCCCACCGTGCAGCTTCTCCATCCTTTTTTTTTTTCATCTCTGCTTTAACACATGTTTAATTCTCATCAGGCAGGCCTCTCCTCACTCGCAGGTCTCACATATTGATTTAACTTACCAAATCCATCCGAAAACATGCAGTGCCCCCTGTGCACCCTATTAGGTAACAGCTTACACATCTTAAATCTTACCAGGGAGCCGAACTGAATTGCTTTTTACCCTCTGTATTCCTGCCAGTGTTGTGGATATTTTATTTATCTTTTTTTTGTGGATGAAATGTTAAAAGAAAACTCTTAGAGTTAGTCTTGCCAAAAGACACTACAGCTACTGGCAACAGCTTTGGATTTGTGGGCTGGATATATTTGCTTTTTGCTCCTTATCTGATATAAATTACTGATCAGACATTCAAAGCTGCAGTTTATTTAATGTTAACAGAATACAATAATGTGTAATTGGAGACGTTTCATCCATGTACAACAGTAACTAGAAGTTCTTAAACCTGCATTAATTGTTTTAATGTGTAGTTTTGGCCACTTGGGGGCAGCACTACAAGCTGTAAACACAAAATTGACATATTGTCACAACAGCATAAGAATATATTTGGATTCATGCGTTTGACCACCTGATGAATGTAAGTCCAACATTAACTTATCTTTGATCTCAGTTTTGTTTAAAGGAAATATCTTGCTCTTTAACTAGCTAAATACTTTGCTACGTTCCCCAGCTGGTCATTAACTTTCTTGTATTTTTTGGTGCATGGCAGGTAGTACATCTATCAGACATTTTGCACTGAAAACAGCTGCCTGCTCTGCTTGAAAATGATGCTGATGAAGGTGGTGAGGGTGAACTATAACAGTAAAGCTAAAGACTATAAAACCAAAACAACAAGCCCAAAGGCGCTAACAAAACTCTGCATAGCTGAAAACTGCAGAGTCGTATGTTTCCGCTTTCACAGCGCACAATAAAATATAGATGATTGCCGATTTCACTATCTTAAATG
Organism: Cottoperca gobio; assembly: GCF_900634415.1. NCBI lineage: Eukaryota > Metazoa > Chordata > Actinopteri > Perciformes > Bovichtidae > Cottoperca > Cottoperca gobio. The sequence continues at coordinate 22,230,628 of NC_041359.1, forward strand.
CAAAAAAAAAGCATAATTAGTCCTTAAAGAAGTGCAACCGTACACGCTGTATGAAACTGTATGACAGGTGCGACACTCTCACTGTAAGCTTTCAGCTCTCTCTAACTACACATTTAACTCACACCTGCTCTCCTGCAACACTTTTGGAAAGTGCGGTGCAACAGGTGGACGTGATAACCTCCTACAATATAAACTCACAATGTTTTATTACAAGTTTCATTTATTAGCTCCAGCACCAGAATAGTAAATCATCAGACTTCATTATCTTCCCGTTACTTGTTGCATTTGTTGACCATAAATGAATGACATATAATACAGTGAGTATATTAGCACATCCTATGAATAGCTGAGTTGACTCAGTGCCAAGTATTACCCACACTATCTTTCTTATGTGTCTGTTTTTGGAGCTGTCATAACATATTACACCTTTTGTGCTCAGCGCTGATTTTGAAATCAATGGAGAGGGTAGAGGAGGGAAAGTGGTTCCCTGGCAACTTTAAGAAACAGCTTGTGCATCCTTGTCACATTGTCATGTGAAGGATAGCCGAGGGCCATCTCAACAGTCTTGAGCTGTATCTCTGTGAATTATTTATCGAAGAAGGGAGACGGTGGCGTTTCTTCACCCTGCGAGAACAAGCGAGGGTGATGTCTCTCTCGCTGTTTTTCCTCATTGGTGGGATCTGTTTAAACATTTCATTCCTGTGTTTACAAGTGCAAACGATACAGCGGTTGTCATTTTATTTTAAATGTAATGTATATAGGGGTGTGAAGCAGTGTGAGATCCAAACGCTATACCGGATTTCTCTCCTCAGAAAAGCTGCTTAGGCATCAAAAATATTTGCTTAAATGCAGCATCGAGGTTCATGCAGAGTTTCTGTGTAGAGCCATTCAAAACATCTCATTGCTTCACTTAATTTAGAATAAATGAATTTAGAGTTTTCCTTTTGTTTTTGCGATGATGGGGTTTCTGCCTCTGGTATAACGTTGACCTTTTCCAGAAAAGCTCCTGCTGAATGTTTTTTTAGGATGTATTTGGGTATTTCTTCATGCTGCACAAACACTGCCAACTACATTGATTAAGATCGACAGACTTAAAGAATGTTGAGAGACTGAGTGTGAACCTCAAAGCTGCAGAACACACACTAAAGATCCCAACTCCCCAAGGTCACCACCGGCACCCACTGTTGCTGCTCTCCGCTCAATGCAGCATGCAGCACAATCTGCTGGTTACCACAGCAACTCTGACTACAGGCCTCCTCTAGTCACGTGCAGTTATCACCACATTATCAACACATATTGCCGATGGCAATGAGCACGCAAATACTGTATACAGACTCTCCCCATGTGGGCGTGCTCATTCATATCCTCGTGCAGAAGCGTGTGCATGCACAATCACCAACAATCTTATCGCTGTTTCCTTGATGCATATGTGCCAAATGCTTTTCTGTTTGCAAACTTGTCTCCTGAGGAAGCAAGTCATTGTAAGCTGCTGAAGGGTAAAACCGTGGAAAGAAAATTGCCATCACAAATTAGTTGGATTTCAATTTTTAAGTAAAATGTGGCTCATTCGGCTTTTTTATCCCAGAAAAGTCTCAGAAACCTTATTTTCAGCATGTTTTCTTTTTTATCCTCAGATAATTTGTGCAGGCGGTGACTTGATATCATAAGATTCCCCTGCCTTATATTCCAAAGATAAAGAGTGATCTGATTATGGTGAGAGGCGACTCAAGGACTGAGATGGATTTCAGGGGCATTTTATTGATGTTTGTATCCTGCTCTGGAGTCACTGCACATAGTCGGGCGTCGCAGGCACTGTTTTTGACTCACTTTTGCCACTTACGCACTTCAAAGGTCACACTCTCATATTGTGTCCAAATATCAGAAGGCTTTTTATTACATTTCACCACTTTGTGTCTTAAAAGCTACCATATATCCGCACCCTGGGTGGCGGTCCATCGTCGTTCCCGCTCCATTCTTTCCCGCACACTTCACTGAACAGGATTCACATTATGCTAACTTTCCCTTTGTGAGACATGGCTGCAATTTCTCAGCTCCGTGCATCTGGTGTTTGTGACGTTTGTGTTATTTGTCATGAAGCGCTAATGCCTGACTCATAAGTCACCCATGTAATAAACGCCTCCTTATGTGTTCCAAAGGTCCTCACAATGCAGTCACGAGAAATACAGCGACGTTTTTACCTCAGCTAAAAAAAAAACAAATATAAAAAGCCTTTTGTGCGAGCTGTCTGTGTTGTGATGAAGTTATTTGTACTGCTATCTCAGTAAAACCGTATCTCTATTGTATGTATGGTTCAATATTTAGATAGAGTGGAGGACAAAAAAGGAGGAGACTTGTTTCAGTTATTACTTTTCTGCTTCTATTGTCATTTCTTCTCCGCGAACCCCTCCTCCACTTCCTTTTTCCATTTCCTCTTATGAATGTCAAAACATTGAAGGTTAATAATAAGTTAATTGTGAGCGAGGATGCTTCGATACAGAGCTCACAATCATGTGGCTTGACAACAAAGTAGAGTTTTATTTTGGATCCTGGCCATGTCTTTCAATTTCCTAATGTCTATGATTACATTACAATCCATTAGTTCACTGGCAATCATGTCTTTGTCAATAGATCACAGCAGCTCTAGTAGATCTCCAGCACTAATGTACAGCATATGCCTGATCCACTACGAAGACAGAACACCAGGCTTGTAATCTGAGAGCAGGTATCGTTAGGATTTGACGACGCTGCACCGTGTTCATTGAACTCCCAGGTTGTATCTACAGATGTGTGGAGATAAGAGTGGGACTGGAGCATAATGAGGACGCTTGATTTAGCCTCCTTTGAATCCAGTTGCGAGAGAGAACGAGTAAACTTGTTGATCATTTCATTAGAGCTGAAACGATTAAATCCAACTAGTTTAAAGTGAATATTTTAGATTTTAAACAGTTAGTCGGACAAAACAATACGTTTATACATTTTCTGTTATTTTCTATGAACCAGTCGATTAGTCTATGGACTAAATGGATTAATCTATTCATCTAAATAACCGTCAGATTGATCGATAATGTAAATAAGTTAGTTGCAGCCCTAGATTTGATGATGATTGGGGCTGGAACAAAAAAAGAAATCATACTCGATTGATCTGACAATTATTTTCTTGATTTATTGATCAACCTTTAGTACCACAGAAAGGTCACAAAATAACGATAAGATTCCCATTTTATTTTCCCAGTGCCCAGGGTGACATATTCAAATGACTTGTTTTATCTGAGTAACGGTCAAAAACCCCAATAATATTCACTTTACTGTCATATATGAAAATCCTCTCATTTAGGAAGCTGGAACCAGTGATTGTTTCACACTTGCTTAATAAAATGAATGTGTGTGTTAGTTGATGATTGGTTTTCTGTGTGTGAGGATATCTCACTCTGAAATAAAAGTCATGTCATATTCACTCGAGCACATACTTTATGATGCAGCACTGAGAGGGGTGAGGGCTCTGTTTGTCAACAGCATCTCAACACTAAGACCTCTGAGGTCTGCGGCTGACAGTCTAACAAGAACGGGTTCCTGTCGGTGCTTTGCAGCTGCTTTGGAAACAATCCTGCTCTGCACTACCTCCTCTAAACTCCGTGAGGGTTCAACACATGCATCTGCAAGCTGAGATTGTCACTTGAGGGGCAGAAATGAGATGCAGCCTAAATGCCACTTTCCCTTCCTGTCATCTTGTTGTGACCATGTATAACTAAAACCTCTGCATTTGTCTCTTTGTGTATTTCAGATATTTACACGCTATGGGAAGTGCTACACCTTCAATTCAGGCCAAGATGGACGACCCCTCCTGGTGACGATGAAGGGCGGGATGGGCAACGGCCTGGAACTGATGCTGGATATCCAGCAGGATGAATACTTGCCTGTATGGGGAGAGACTGGTAAATTCACATGAAACATCCCGTTCCCAGTTCTGGAAGCCTCATCTAAAACCATTAGATTGGTGTTAATGTTTGCCCTTAATTAAGCAAAGACTGTGAGTTAAAAAGAGATTCCTTTTTTAAATTAATTAAACACCAGAGTATCTTTCAGTACTCTAAGAAATCTCCCCTCATCCTTGAGATTCAGGCCTGATTAGGCATTATTGGTGTAATTGTGAAAGCCTAATTCCATTTAGTATAGTGAATACGTGCATACTTTACAGCTGAAATATGAAATATTCTCTACACTGTCATTAATGAGTGTAATGATCCTGGAAAATACACTCTCTGATCAATAGAAATGCACCTGCGGTGTCCCTGGGATGTTATCGACTAATCTGTATAAAGACAGATGGATATTGATTGGCAAAATGTTATTTAATTGTAATATAATTGTATCACTTGTCTGTTAGGCTTCCAGTCCACATGAATCAAACGAGCAGCATTTGCCAGATTTAAAAATCAACCATTTAGGGCCGACCTCTCATCAAAACGGTTGAGTCTTCTCGGTGCCGCTCCAAGACACCCTGAAGCTTTGATTTTAATGCAGCTGCATATGCTGCTCTGTGTTTCTATCAATATTTCATATGCACTGGGCAGGGAACGTAAAGAGACAGCTCAGTACGGTCGCAGAAACACTCTGAAAATCATCATCCTTAAACGTGAAGCAGAAAACTGTGACTACAATATTTAAACATAAAGCTGTATGTATGCCAAGCCCAAGATATTAATATATAATGCTCTTTATGTAAGATTATTAAATGATTAAAGACTTTTACAAGAGGGGATGTAGTTAAAACGTAAGGATGGAGTAACTACAGTACACAGTCATATACTTTGTTCTGTTTATTCATTTAGTTTGGTATTATTTCATAATTGTTTATGGGTTTATTTTCATGGGGATTTGTTTGCAGGTTTTGTCATTAACGGTAAAATAATACAGATTGGCCATTGATTAGTCCAATTAGAACAGCGTTTAGCACCTGTTCGTTGAATCTGGTTTGAAGACGTGCAATGCATAATATTGTTCCAGTTCAAACACCTGGGGCCTCGTTTCCTCAAAGCCTGCAAGTTCTGAATATATGCGTTTAATATGTCCGTAATAACAAGAAAATTGGTATTTATCAAACATGTGCACGCACAACTTCCTACAAGGAATCTAACCTTTTCATCTTGGCCAGGCTCATTTACATACAGAACCCCCCAAAATGCCAACTATGGTCAACACTTCCCTCTGAAAGTCCTTAAAGCCTTAATGTAGAGTTACCTGTTGTGGACAAAAGCAGCAAACAAGGAAGAGCTGCACCTGCAGAGGATCTTTGGACATAAGACTCATTTGATGTGTTTTCCTCATCTTGTGTTAGTTTCATTGTGTTCTTCAACATTTACGCTATTTACACACTTTGGTTGGAAGTGCTTAATACAAGCAGTGAGGCTGTGAGTGACGTGGCATACACAAGATGTTGCACCTGTCGTTCCCTTTACAGTGTCGACCTTTCTCTCCATTAACGTCTCGTAAAACCAAACTGTGTTATTTGACACTTCCACAAGAGGCTTGTCCAAAGATAAGTGAACAAACATACAGTATCAGGACAGGTGATTGACAGGTGATTATTTGTATGTGATTGTCAAATATAATTTGACATTGGATAGCCTTTTAATGTAGTTAATATGCTAAACATTTGCTCTTAATCTCCTTTTTAAATGTTGGTTTAACAGAAAAATATATCTGTATATTATATCAATGATAGAAAAACATAATTATTACAGATCTTTTTACGACTAAACATCTTTAACAGACCCTCTGCATCTCTTATAAGACTCCACATGTGCTCAGTGATGCAGTACTAGAGGAACCAGTGCAAATAGAGCCATTATTTAACTCTGAAAGGAGCGATTATCTTGTTTTCTAAAAATATGTCTTCAGAAACTTCACAATCTACCCAATATTATATGGTTGAGTTTGTATGTGTGTGTGTGTGTGTGTGTACCAGTAAGGGGTTTGTTGATTTTCCTGGTCAGGAATGGTTCTAAATGTATGAACATACAAGAGGAAAAAAATTAATTCATCAGATTCTGTGCGTAGAAATGAGTATACGCATGGTTTAAGCACATGTACGCACGGTCGATAAATGAGGCCCCAGGTCTAAACAAGTAGCCTGAGTATCCATCTATGAATCTTTATACCCGCTCATCTTCTTCAGGATCGCATGGAGCTGGAGCATATCCCAGCATGCATCACGTGAGAGGCAGCTTACTCCCAGACAAGCCTCCAGTGTATGAGAGTTAGTCTAACACATGTAGACACTCACTTTCACACATGCAGGTGATTTAGAGTTTTACTTCACATGACCTGCGTGCCTTTGAACTGTGGGGAAACAGGAGCGATCAGAGGAAACCCAGGCAGACACGGGAGAACATGCAAACGTGTCACATAAACAACACAGCTGGGAGCGTTGATTTCAAGCCATGCATGCTGTGAGGCAAGCGTGGCAGCCCTTGAAGCCCTGTCCTGATCAAATAGTACCAGGAGAGCTTAGCGTGATGACATTAAAAATAGAAATCCAAGAAAATGTAAGTGGGCAGATGGGGATGATGTAGTTTGATAAAATATACTATTTGATTCCCTGCGGTATTTAACCGATAAGCTTTTGATTTTCTTGATAAAACCACAGCAGCAGTATGTCTCCAGTTTATCTTTTAAGTCACTCTGCGCAATTGTTGCATGGCTGAATTATTTCACAACAAAGCACAGGCAGTGAAATGAGATTGAGGTAGCTGGACATACTTGTACAGCGTCAATTGTGATCACGTTTCTATTTCATTCTCAAGGCTCAGCCTGAATTTCATTACTCCAATTGTATAAAGAATGACAGATGGCCATGACTTAAAGATGACATGCGCTTTTGCAGGCAGGAGCTTGGGCACTACTTATGTTTATTTTTTGCTGCTCCAAGCCTCACACATTTATCTTGGTCGGCAGAAGCAGAAGATGGCTTTGTATCAGGCCTCAGAAGAGCAATGTGTAACAGTTAAAGTCTGTCGCTCTTTGTCGACGCTCGCGTGCTGAATTACAGCCGCATCCCTGAGCTCTTTAATTGAAAATGGTGAGAAAGCCTGGCACTTAGAGGACGATGCAGAGTGACAAGCGGGGAGGAAAGGCGGCAGGAAACAGACATCCTTCTTTATCCCTGAGCCAACACTCAAAGGAACTAAATCTGTTCAATCCAGTCTGCCATCGCCGTGATAAGCAGTTTCAGGTCCCTGCAAATGTGATAGAAGTATGTTTGCACAAGTATAGGCTTGAGCCACCATGTCATTGTGATGTTCCCCTTATCTCAGTATCAAAGAGGCCCATCTGCTTCATTTAAAATCTATACAGCATAGTGCTGTAGCAAAGGGAGCCGTCAGCTGTATTGATTTTCCTTTTATCCTCATCATCATTTATTTATTAATTTATACATTCACTTTCACACTTTCCCCTGCAGTAAATAAGACTCCTGTGGGGTTTGTATTGTCATCAACCGCTCTACTTAGGAAGTCCATCTTTTTTTGTCCTTTCACTCCTCATTCCAGCTATTGTTAAGTCTTGAATGAGCACAATGTGTTTGTCATTCCAGGAAGTCCATAGATGTAACTAATGAATAAGCAATTACTCTCTAGGAATGCGTCTTTCGAGCTTGAATAACTCTACAAGTTAGTGATGTTTTGTTTCTGGCTTGTTTTTCACTCACTGGCTGAAACATTTTCCCCGCTGCAAAGCTTGTCTCTATTTGATTAGGAACAACTGCTGCTGGGTAGATCACGCAGGCCAATGTGTGCATACAAATCAACATCCACGTTGTAAATGTCTTAACCTCTTCTTGTCAACAGACGAGACATCGTTTGAAGCAGGGATCAAAGTTCAGATCCACACCCAGGACGAGCCGCCGTTCATAGATCAGCTGGGCTTCGGAGTGGCGCCGGGGTTTCAGACCTTCGTCTCCTGTCAGGAACAACGGGTAGGTCTTGAGAAAAGATGACATTAATTATGAACAAAAAAAAAAGAATATTTCTCAGCATATTTTGTCAGGGAGAATCTGTTTGCTAATATTGGCCTTTTCATTTCTTTTTGAGAACTTCAAAGACATGTTGTGCCTGCAAATCATTCTTTTACACGATCAAGAGGATGCACATATAAGATGAGCCACTTCAGCTTGGATGACAATGACCTTTATTTTTACAGCTTTAAAAAAAATAAACATTGTGTGCAAATGTGCTTCATGAACACACACACACACACACACACACACACACACATTAATAGAGCGTATTGGTACAATACCACATAGCTCTGTGCACTGTACATATGCGAGTCAACCGGAAGTCTGTTCATTTCTATGGGAAACCTTTTGTTTTTTGTTTTTTGTCCGGCACTTGACTCGAGTATGTTGAAAAAAATGTAACTTTAGTGTCAGAGTTCAGACTGACCATACGCCAAGAAAGTGGCTTTCATTACATCCAGTTACTTGACTATGTTGATAGTCGAATTGTGCAATTGTATAGTTAAAAAGAAACTCTGAAATTCTTCATGCACGTATTACATAAACTAACTTTTCTCCCATCTTATGGAGCCAGGTTATCAAATGCATCATTAAATGTTAATGTGTTTAATGAATCAAAACAGGATTATTTCAGGTTTGTCTTGACTGAGAACATCAAAAGGTTCCCGATTTTACAGACACATAAAGTTGTGTCATCGGCATATACATGAATAGATATGATCAAATATTATTCATGTAAGTTAAGTTTATGGCTTTGAGCCAGGTGTTGTATACAAACTGCCTGGAGCGTCTGAGTGTGAAGCTTTCTGTTACTTCAATAGCAATGCTGCTAGTTTCTCTCCAAATCCTGATCGTATTTTTTTAATACACATCACCCCACACATCACCCCACACATCACCCCACACATCACCCCACACATCACCCCACACCTACCATCTGACATTTCTGTCAGTTTTTCAATAAGTCAAAAATGTTTCAATGTCAATTTCAGTTCTCACTCTGACAGCTTCAAATGTGGTTGCTTGTCTGTCCCAGATCTCTGTCACAGTCTGTTTCTGTTTACATGGACGTTAGATTGTGTCTAAATGTTCATGCAAACCAGTTGTCTAGTTTGAACAAACCTCAATAAAGATAATCAGTGATGTATCCTGAGATCATGGTGGGTGTTTCGGGCCTTTCAAGCGCAGACATCCTGCATGGCTTTGGTTAACCTGCCGCAGTTGATCAAGCCCTGGCCCTGTGTCCCAGTACCGCTCACACTCTCCGGCTCACTCCCCTCGATCCTCAACCATCTGGAGGATCTTTCTGCTGCCTCGGAGGCACTCCTGATGGCTGTGCCCAGGTGTGCCCCCGTTACTCCCAGCAGACAGAGAGCTTTACTTTAACATTCACAAGCCAGGCAATATCTCAATCATTTGAAATGTAACAGTGAGCACAAGCTGTTCAGTTAGCTTATCAGGAACCCTCGCTCTGGGTTTACCTACTGTATGTCAAGCAAATGGGACACATTCTGAATGTATTTAAAGCGCAACTAAGAAACATTTTATACGAATTTGAAATGTAATTACTGAATGTAATCTGAAAAGGTGACGTGTGCTGAAAGCACTGAGATGTGTCTCCCATCTCTCTTCTCTACACAGATTTTAACCTTTTGGTCCACACACAGATTGCATGGTTTATTTCCTTTCTTCCTCCATTACAGACGTTTCCAGACATTAACTGGGTAGTCAAACGGATCTTATAAAGGCAAGCTAATGGAGAATGGGATACTTAACTTGACAATGCATTTTATGCTACTTTATATCTCTACTGCACTACATTTCAGAGGCAAATATTATATGTCTGACAGCTGTAGTTACTAGTTACTTTTCAGACATTTCAGTCAGTGTCCGGGGCAGAGCCATCAGGAGTGCCTCCGAGGCACCGGAATGATCCTCCAGATGGTTGAGGAACGAGGGGGGTGAGCCGGAGAGTGCGACTGGTTCAAGATGTCTGTTGTTGAGCCCAGGATGAAAGATTAAACGGGTGGTTCGTAATATGTCTGGCTTGTACTCTGTAACAAAAGAAATAGTGTTTAGTTAAGCCACATTTTATTTTATTTGTATTTATTTAACCAGGCAAGTCATTAAGAACACATTTTTATTTACAATTTAAGCCTGGCAAAAGGCAAAGCCTCAGGAGAGAAGGGGGTAGGGGCTGAAAAAGAGATGTCAAAAGTTGAAAAGACAGCACCACACACCCAAACATTTTCAGCATACTCTCTACTTACACACGATCACAATCAGCGCTGACAACAGTGAGCAGCAGACAGACAGAGGTTAGGGAAAATGACACAAGTACGGTTTTGTAGATAAACATGAACCAATGAATATTATGACGGGTGTGTAAAGACTGATAGAGAACATCAAGCTTCTGGAGTGCGTCTTTGCATGTCAACCTATTTATAACGTCACCATAGTCTAACATGGGAAGGATGGTCATCTATTAATTATTAGCAGTTTGACCAAAAGGGATTTCCTCTTTAAACTTCTCAGTTGGTTTGGTCTGAGCTCCAACAAGGAAAGAATATCTAATATTTGCCAAATAAAACAAAGATTACAGAAAAGTCCAATAAGAAGATGGGCCCAAAACCTGTTATTGGGAACCATTGGACTCCGGTGCTGAGAAATAAAGCCAAAAGTGCCAAAAACTGAAGTTGCTCGAAATGTCCACTTAAGGCTAGTTTAAAAATGAGTCATCCCCATAGACCCTGATGTTAAAATGCCTAAATTTACAGCAGAAATAAACATGTTTTCAGCCTGTTACAAACTAGAGACCATCTTGCAATGGGATCACACCAGCTGCGACGCCAAATCAGGCCAGGGGCCTAAGGCCGATGTCCCCTTCCCCACTTCCTACCCCCCTACTTTCAGCGCCTGTGCTCACACCGCACGCAACTTAACTTGGTGCCAAAATCTGTCAGACAGACGGACAGAAATATAAACACTTAAATTAAACAGCTTCTGTGGTAGTTCCCACCACTGTAGGTGTCTCCAGCAGTCCATATTGTATACAGTCTATGGGTTAGGGTTAGGGGCCAGCTCCCCCTCAGCAACAACACTAAAATGCTACTTATACATTATTGCATCAGTATTAACAATATAATAGAGTCGTATAATAATCAGTCATACATTTAGCTGCAGAACGATACTTTTACTTTTTAAAATATTTTTAAGGGAGGACTTTTACTGGTAAGGGAGCATTGTTGTATTGGTACTTTTACTTCCGTGAAGGTTCCCAATACTTCTTCCACTACCAAACAAAATGTTTCCTTAATCTGGGTGTTGGACACTGGTCATCAGTGTCCACAGGGGCTTGTTCCTCAGTGATTGAGCCACCCAGGAGAGTAGTACATCTATCACCGGCGCTGTTCAAGACTTTTGTTGGACACTAGGGAGTTGAAATGAGGCGTCCCACATGGTAAGCACTCTCAGCACTATGCCGTGTTTTGAAGGACAAATGCTTTTCTGCCTTCCCAGAATCGAGGTTAAAATATAATTATGGCCGGGAATCAATCCTGTGTTTCACATAGAAGGCAAAAAGTCTGCCTCAGACACATTAATAACGTGACGGTTGTAAGGACAGTTACTTTTTAGGTTGAAAAGACTGTTTTGTTCGCTGGAAATTGTGCAACCTAAGGGACTGTTTCATGTTTGTTGGTCCCTCGGAGACCTTGTGTAGTTCTGAAACTTACATACTTTGGGTCCTAACATTGTTATAGAAAACACAAACTTTCCCCAGTCAGCTTGTGGAAGTGGAAGTTTTGCTCAGTGTATGTAGGTTATTCCTCTAAACTGTGAATAATTATGTGGGTGTGATATTGAGCATACAGCCAGACAAATCATATACTCTTTCCCCTAATATGCTACACCATGCATAATGAATTGAGGAGGGAAAGGGATGGATTTGGCGAGTGATCTCAGTCTTTCCACGTCCACACTACTAGTGAGTGTGTTTCAGTGATGGTGGGCTGCAGCAGGATTTTGCATGCTGCCAATGTCGCGTCTGCAGGAAACTGTCCCTCTTTGTTTTTCTCTATTTCTCACTAGCTCCTTTACTTTTTTCCTCTCCAGCAGTCATTACAATTCCTCTAATACAATTCCTCTCTCTCCCTCTCTCTCCCCCCGCCCTACGTCTCTCTCCATTTATTTATTTCATTGGCAGGCAGACTCACTCTTCATTAATCTAATGCAGTTTTCTCAAATGCGTTCAACTGCCTGCTTCAGCAGTCTTGTAGTGTAAAACTGTCAGGTGCTTTTCAGCTGGCCAAACTGTCTTTCACCACAAAAGAAAAATCTGCAATTTGTCCCTGCTTAATATAGAAAGCAAAAAGAGCCAAATGTTTCTTCTCCATCCCCCTCTTTTGGCGTCCGCAGACTCTTGCTGACTCTCGCCTTTCCTCCTTTTTCCACCTCTTACCCTCTTATTTGCACCCTCTCACTCAGTTAACGAATGGGGAATTGAGGTCACAATCTTTAACATCATTTTTGTAACTAATGGGAAGTAAAGTTGCCACAAGGTGGTTTAGGATGGCTGAGTAAGAAATAGAACAACTCTGAGCATATGAGAGATATTACGCAGTCACAAAGCTCCTCCAATAGGTCTAGGCCACGTGATGAGGTGAATAAAATATACACAAAGCGCTTATTGATTACCATATTTTACGCCGCTCTTATGGTCTTTATGTTCTGTTTGACTTTGTGAGACGTCCTTGATGTAAAAATAAGCAGAGGAATCATTCTAGTCTCCTGATTGGATTTTAGTCAGAGCTATCTGGTTTCCTTGAGTGTGCTGTAAAGTATGTGTGTGTGTAAACACTGTATGTGCATGTTGAACATCGCCTCGGGTTATTAGTAACCAAATCCAGTCCGCGACACACGCGGCTGCCTCTTGCACTCCTGTACAAATTGTAAAAAGCTGGTCCCTAAATCATAACATTGGCCTTTAATTTATTGCTGTGTGAGCACTCAGTGATGAGAAGGAAACACACAGGGGGCTGCGTTATAGCTTTCTAACTTATTAATGTGGGATATTTTGTACTTTTTTAAGGGGCAGCTGAATCTAAATGAATATTGCTTATATTTTCATATGATATGTACGTTTCAAAAAGCACATGAATGTTTTATAGTGCAACATCAAGACTCATTGGGCCTTGTTTAGGAGTAGGGGGTGTATATTTTTACATGTGTCCTACTTTATATATTCCAAAGTCTGTAATAATTCTTTACTTTAAAAGTTATTTTCTATCTATTGTTTCTATTTTTCCTCTCATTTTGATTCTATAATGCTCAGATGCCCTGATGATGGAGGCCAGGGATAGTAGTGCCTAGATTTGTGATCTCTAGTGGTCAAGTAATATGCTCAATATTATCTCATCTTTATTCATGTATTTCTGTTTTTAATTCTTAGGAATGGGCTGTTTTTATAAACTAAACTTCAATTAGGTTTTGTTGATGATTTATTAGTTCATTGTATATTACGTGCTGCTTTAATGGGCCACTTAATGATTTATTACCGTGTGTTATGCTAAAATTGTAGAACACTGGACAAAACAGCGTATGCACAAGCTTCAAGACATCACTTGGGTATTTTTATAATAACTTACCCATATAAAATATATAATGGCTTAAAGTCAACCGGGTCAGCTCCACTGACGACGAGAATACAAAGTAGAAATCAGAAAAATCTATACTTGAGAAATGTAAAGGATAAAATTGACCTGTAATATAAATGTAAAAATATTAAAGTTGAAGTATCCCCGGGTGTAAGTGGGTTGTGCAACTATACCATAAAGTTCAACACATATAAATGTGCATGGCACTGCAAAGGATTCACAGAAGACAATGTGGTAGACAAGGTCGAGGATATGAAGAGGTCAGAGGACAGAGTTCACCGTCCTGATGTCCTGAGGGGAGAAGCTCTCCGTGTTTGAGTGACGGCGATGTCTACTGTCTTAATAAAGTGGATATTTTATTTTACAGGTTGCACAAGACTGATAGAAAATGTACATTTGTGGATCGAAACAGCGGGAACATGGCACCACACGTCCAGCAGTGAAAGCTATTTAGAGTATAATCTTCAACATCACAGCTCTATTACATGTCTGACACTACTCAGTTCCTGCATTGAGAGTGGGCAGTACAGTTAAAGTAGAGGGAAACTGAGAACAGGAGCAGCGTAGGAGAGAAGCTCCCACAACAAGCTTCACTATACACATGTATTCACCATGGACCAAGAAGGATATTCCTTTTTCTGTGCCAAGTACAATAAATGCTTAATGGCTTATGAATATAGATATTTACAGAGTACAAGGTCAAATAAATGATGTTCTACAGACAATAGGCTTTAGAACTAAATTGGTTCTGCACTGTTGCTTCTCTCTCAGCTGACTTACCTGCCTCCACCGTGGGGGGACTGCAAGGCCACGGCGATGGACTCCGACTTCTTCAGCACTTACAGCATCACGGCCTGCCGGATCGACTGTGAGACACGATATCTGGTGGAGAACTGCAACTGCAGGATGGTTCACATGCCTGGTAGGAACCAGAAGGGCATGTCATTGTTGGAAGCAAATGCTAGCTACGTTAATTCATAAAGATGAAGATGTTAGAGGCGTCTGTCGTTGTTGGAAGTGTTTTCATTTGAAATTGTTTTCGACAAAACAATTCTTAAGAACCAAAGAGCTTTTTGCCAGCGACTGCAGACGCATCAGATACTTTCACACTCCACTGAATCGGAAAACTCAACTGTTTTCGCTTTGTGTTTGTGCAGTGATTACAGCTGGCATCTGCTGTCTACCTCCTAAATTTAATCACAGTGTGGCATCTCAGATGGCAAATTGAAAAGGAGTTTGGCACAGAGGAAACATTTGAATTTGGACTCCGTTAACCCACACTCACCTGTCCAAAAACAGTTAATGTCTGTCTCTTCAATCAGGGTCACTTTCAACTCTGTGTTTGCACATTCGGTGAGAGCCAGATGATCGTTCTGGGCAATAATCAGGATTAGCTGCTATCTTATAGTGATTGTGCAGTTGATTAATGTGAGTCTACAGAGAACTCCCCAGCTAAAATCCTCTGCTATTCATCTCTGTTATCTCACTGCCATTAGAGGGATTTTTCAAGAGTATAAAACAAAATGCGGTGAATAATTGTAGCTCGGAAATAATTCCCTCTACGCCCAGGACATGCCTTGATCCTTTGTTGAGGGAGAGAGATGGCTCAATGGAGAGGATGACACAGACTGAAAGTGGTGACGAGAGGTCAGAAAAGTTAATGAGGTCAATTACGAGATGAGATCACATTTGGGACGAATATCATGATAAGCACGGTAATGACAGCCTGGGACAATATTAATTATTAGGCCAGATCTCGTCATCCTTTGTGCTTCTTCGGAAAAACCATCTTGTTCGCTTTCTGTTCACACTGACAACATTATGTTTCTCCTGCCTGTCCTTAGGAGATGCCCCATACTGCACCCCGGAGCAGTACAAGGAGTGTGCAGATCCTGCCTTGGGTAAGGAGATAACCCAGCATGCTGCTTTTGTGTGTGTGTGTGTGTGTGTGTGTGCGTGTGTGCGTGTGTGTGTGTGTGCGTGAGTGCATGCGTGCGTGCGTGTGTGTCCCGCTGTTCAGAGCCCCTGATCTATGCTGATAACAGATAATAGTCCTATTCTCAAATAGCAGACATCAGGCCTGGTGCTGTGGCTGTCTTTTTCACACTCCCCTGTCTCTCTATCAGCTGATACCTTTCAGGCCTTTCATGTCTGTAGCTTGTTTTTTTATTGACTTGAGATCTCTCACTTTTTCATGACACTGATTCACGTGTTGGCCTCAGGCTGCAGCCATGTGTCCTATATCTTTTACATTTCTTATAACGTTCTCTACTGTGTCTCCTGATGGCCTTATTTCAAAGGTTTTTTCTGACGCCTTTCACTCGGTTGGCTTTGTGTTTGTCATCCTGAGGTCCCTGTGTCTTCTCTCTTTCAATCTCTCTATCTTCCATCTCTCTCTCCGCCTAATCTATTTTTCAGACTTTCTTGTTGAGAGAGACAATGACTACTGTGTGTGCGAGACGCCGTGCAACATGACACGCTTCGGTAAAGAGATGTCCTTTGTCAAGATACCCAGCAAAGCATCAGCCAAGTACCTCGCCAAGAAATTCAACAAAACAGAGCAGTACATATCGTAAGTCACATTCTTATGTCTTATTTATGCAATAATCCAAAAATCCAGAATCTATGAATATCCAAACACTTTTTGTTTCAAAAGCTTAACTGCTGGACACTCTGTGAAGTCCATTCTCAGGCTATGTGTGTGTGTTGGATGTGTCAGGTTTTCACATCACACTTCTTGAAAGGGAAACCTGTGTATTTTTTAACCTGGACCCTATTTTCCCATGTGTAAAATTGCATTATGTTTGAGCGAGAGCACTGCAGCCAGCGGTAACAAAAGAGGATGCAATGAAATACTTTGGGCAATTGCGCACCATCAATGTACGTCCACTAAAGTTCTTGTTTTTGCCACTGACAGGCTCAGATTGTTATTATGTGTCTGACAACAAGGGAAGGAACACTACTGAGAAATAGAAAGTTTTTTCTTTACCTTTTGCTTGATGCAGTCTCTTTGTTATTGCGTCTAACCTATGTGTCTGACCAAGTCTTGCTCGAGAAGAAGTTTCGTCTTGAAATCCAAAAGATGACTTGTTGCAAACCTGGGTGAGAGTTGGAGAGAGAAGTGTTATACAAAAGATGTCAGGAAGCATGTCATGGCTGAATATTTAGCTCATTTCGACAATGTGGATAAGACACTTATAATAACAATATGAGCCTGTCAGTGGCAAAAACAGCCACTTTTAGTGGACGTCCATTGACTGTACAGAATTGTCCAATTGGATTACATTGCAAGCCGTTTCGTGGCTGCAGCGCTCTCGCTCAATACTGGATCGATGTAAAAGATAATTGTCGCCATTAGTCACTTAAACATGAGAAAAATAGGGTCCAGTTTGAAAAATACTGAATTTACCCTTTAAGTTGCATATTAGACCACGACTGGCTTCCAAACTAGCTATGATGTTGTATAAATGTGTTTATACATACTGTTCATGTCTTGGACTCAGATTTAAGGAGAGCACAGAGAAACTTCAGCACATGAGCGGGACAAACTTACAAATGTAGTTACTGAAGTTTTGGTTTTACAGTGAGATTTATTTGATGATGGTGGGACACAGTTGAAATCAATTTAAACATTGTATTATTTAATTTGTATACATTTTCCTTATTGTGATTTATACAAATCAATACTGGAAAAAAATATATTTCTTGATTTCAACCATATCCCACAGGCTTACTTTACGTTTTTATTTTCTGTTTTTGTTTATGATTTCCTACATGATTCAAGGACTCCTAGAGAAAAGGAATCATTTGATTATTTCAGCTTTTGGTGGAAATGAGAGAAAAGGGTTTACCCAGGCCTAAGAAAACAAAGGTTGCGCTAAAAGTTTAACATTTAGTGGATCCATTATATTGTGGGAAGATACTGCTGCCACACAGTGCTGACAAATCTTATGATACAAATTTGGATCATATGTCAGTTTTCTATAAAACATAAGTGTTTTGCGGTTGATTCCCCTTTAAGCAGCTTGCATAAAGGCTGCACAATAACTGCTGTAACCAGTTCACTTTCTCAAACTTGGAATTTATTTCCATTGAGGTGAGGTAATATAATAAGGAGCTTCCAGTCGGAGCCTTGATTGACTTGATTATGCAGCCAAGTATGTACTGTTTCTTTGCCAAATGTAATGATAAGATCAAAAGTAGTTCAAGGAAATGAAAAGAGGGGGCAATAATAGTTAAATCTTTTATCTATCATTCCCAGCGGAGATGTTGAGGACAAGATAATTACACCATATGTAGTCAGGGTGCTGCAAAAACCTTCACTTTTTCCTGCTGAAAGTATTATTTAATTCCCTTTGGGAAAATGTTAGTCCATCCAGTTCATTTTTTGACTGGCCATATTTCTAAGCAATGTCAGTCTGATGAGCATTAGCTGGGAGTGTTCTGGTATCTGGGCTGCACAGTGTTTAGTGGTGCGGAACTGAAGTATGTCGCAGTGGACTAGCTTTCTACTGGAACTCACTAACATAGAGAGAGACACACACACAGCTTCATTCAAGAAATACTTATATGTGATGCATAGATATAAATATATATATTTAGCACACATGAAACACAGGGCACATAAATACAACGCTAAGACAAAAACAATGTGTGTATGTATGATGTATTTCAGGTTACTCTCTAAGCAATGAGAACACATGACAGCGAAGAAGCATCATTCAAGATGGCCTACAAATTAGGAGAAAACACCCTGAAATGATAATAAATAACAACAGAAAAAACACACCTATATCAGTGATGCCAACCAGGGGCACTTGTTCCCCAGGGGGTAATTTATTCTGTAGCTGCCTATGTTGAAAGATTGTAGAGAAGCTAAACTGAAAATACAAATAGATACCAGAATGTGATTTAAAAAATATATCCATAAATTGAGTGTAATACCTGAACACTATGTGTTGCAATTGTGTATGCATGGCAACAAGTAGAGAAGTCTAAACAGTTAGCTACATTAAAGGTAGGCATAATGGATAAAAAAGATGATTGATATAGTGAGCTACATATACATACATACATATGTAGCTAAAAGTAATGGAGTTTTAGTTGAAATACTGTAACTACAAGTAACAGGGAAAATGTGTATATGTATAGGCTATAGCCTAATGTTTGATACAGACAGCTGAAAGTCATGGATAAACAGTTGAAATAGTTAGCTAATAGCGTATTAGAAGTAATTTTAGCACCTTGAGATTGCTTTTAGCTTTGAAAGGCGCTTTATAAATACAATTTGTTATTATTATTTTTAAGTAATGGATGAACAGTTAAAAGCGTTAGCTAATATTAAAAGTAATGAATAGCCTATACAGTTTAAATTGTTAGCTAACGTTTAAAGTAATGGATAAACAGTTTCAATTGTTAGCTAACGTTTAAAGTAATGGATAAACAGTTTAAATTGTTAGCTAACGTTTAAAGTAATGGATAAACAGTTTCAATTGTTAGCTAACTTAAAAGTAATGGATAAACAGTTTAAATTATTAACTAACATTTAAAGTAATGAATACACTGTTTAAATTGTTAGCTAACGTTTAAAGTAATGGATAAACAGTTTAAATTGTTAGCTAACGTTTAAAGTAATGAATACACTGTTTAAATTGTTAACTAACGTTTAAAGTAATGGATAAACAGTTTAAATTGTTAGCTAACGTTTAAAGTAATGAATACACTGTTTAAATTGTTAACTAACGTTTAAAGTAATGGATAAACAGTTTAAATTGTTAGCTAACGTTTAAAGTAATGAATACACTGTTTAAATTGTTAACTAACGTTTAAAGTAATGGATAAACAGTTTAAATTGTTAGCTAACGTTTAAAGTAATGGATAAACAGTTTAAATTGTTAACTAACGTTTAAAGTAATGAATACACTGTTTAAATTGTTAACTAACGTTTAAAGTAATGGATAAACAGTTTAAATTGTTAGCTAACGTTTAAAGTAATGGATAAACAGTTTAACTTGTTAGCTAACTTAAAAGTAACAAATAAACAGTTTAAATTGTTAGATAATGTTAAAAGTAAATTATAAACAGTTGACATAGTTAGCTAGCATCAAAGTAATGGATTCATGTGAAACATCCACATTCTGCCACTCCAATAGTCTTCGAATGCAAAGTTGATTAAGCCAACCTAATTACTGCTAACTATGATCTACTTCCATATAATTAATAGTGTTAAATAACATCCAGGTTTACATAAAGTTTTGCTTTGACTTTTCAAAGCGGGAAATGCAGCATTAGTAAAGCCTGCATTTCATTTAGGTGAGCCAGGTCCTGGTATTATGAATGCTGGCTCACTGGAAAGGCTTCCTAAGACACTTAATGGACCAGAGCCACCGTTAGTTGTTTCAGCTCTGCTGTGCTAACTCAAGATTTCTGCTGTGAAGAAGTGTTTGAGCTCATCTGACAGGGCTCTGTGTGTAGCCTATGTCAAAAAAAGTTTGGAAGTCACTGACCAATATTACCTCCCCAGGCGAGGAATTAAGCAGTGATGATTGTTTTGTTTTGTTTTGTGTTTACTAAGGATGTTTTATGTGCTTTTAATAACGTCTGTGCAGTCAAACTGCAGGAGCTGGAAGTAGGCTATATCTCCCAGCATGAAACAAGCAGATGTCTGCCCATTTTATATTAGTACATCTCCAGCTACATTATCAGCTATACTTTGCATTTCAATTTAGCCCTTGGCTTTACTAGATTTTCTTTTAAGACTGACTGATCATCACTTGTTTTTACTTAAATTGAAGTAATAAAACAGTGCACCAAGTACAGAAAAAATAAACTACAAAGTTATGGTTTTAAACTCAAGTCCAGTGGCGTGTAAAGTCTGATTTGGCCCACAGAGAGGATATTCGGGAATCAGAAGTCTGCTTTGCCCTGGGCCTTATCATAATCCTCATTGTTTTTCATTCTGCTGAATTCCTGAGTTAAAGATATTAACACAGCATGAAATCAAACAGCTGTATAATTTCCTTTGTTTTTCTCAACGACCAGACCCAACATAGGGAAATTAGCGATTGACGGCAGGTTGTTTGCATCGGCAGATTATGAGACAATGGGCCCCCTGGGCACAGACATGCATTATGGTTGTTTAGCCTCTTTTTGTTGTTACTGTGTGTCTCTTTGTAGCTGTCTTATGTCATTTTGTAATATTTTGTCTAATGTTGTTTTGTGTCTCTTTTCAATTGTTTTGCGTCTCTTTGTGGTTGGTTGTTGTCTCTTTGTAGTAATTGTGCGTCTCTTTGTAGGCATTTTGCATCTCTTTGTAGTTTTGAAGCTCTTTGTAGATGCTTTGTGTCTCTTTGTGGTTGTTTTTCCCTGTTTCATAGTCTTTTTGTAGTCGTTTTATGTTACTTTGTGGTCTCGTTGAGGGACATTTTGTAGGTGAAGAACAGGGGGGCACTGACATTTTGTGCCCTGTTGTCCCATTCAATAATGCATCCATGATTAAATTGCTCAACTCAACACAACTGCTCTGTTATCTACAGGAGATGTCAGACTCACCAGTCATCTTCATCTCCTGAGGACACTCTGATAAAGAAAAGTGTATGAAATACAAACTGAGACATTTGAATATGTGACCTAAGACTTTGTGACCAAAGACATGCTTTTCTCTGTTTACAGTGATAACATTCTGGTTCTGGATATCTACTTTGAAGCGCTGAACTACGAAACCATTGAACAAAAGAAAGCCTACGAATTGGCAGGCCTTCTGGGTAAGGAAAAGGCTGTCAAGTATTTACATGGGAATAGATTACATGCAGTATGCAACACGGTAGATTCTTTTTATTCAAAGTGACAGTAACGCAAGCGCTTGCATTTTTATAATAGGTGTTCATTTCCATGCGACACAGAACTGTCTATTAATCTATTGTGGCTTTTCATCATCTGTTTTCTGTCACATTTCAGACCCTAATAAAGATGAAAAGTACATTTCAGATCTGCTTCATGTGAATGAACAGAGAAGACGTTCCTCTCTGTTGCGTTGAGGTAAAACTTTAGCTTTCTTATTTGTCTCTCCAGGTGATATTGGAGGTCAGATGGGTCTCTTCATCGGAGCCAGCATCCTCACTATTCTCGAAATCTTTGACTATCTATATGAGGTAAAATATCTCTTTTTAAAATACCTCCCATCATCACCGTTAGCCTCTCACTCACATCGGGTGCAATGTATTGTTTATGTAAATGTGTTCTGCTCCAGTATTATTGGCATTACTTGCTTACAAAATGGAGTTTTTCATACCATTTTACCAAGGACGTGCTTTAGCAAGCGTGACGAACGCTGTGTCCCTCTCAACCCTGCAGCCCATGTCTGTGCGGCGTACACACACATACACACACACATTTTAGCAGCAACAATTCTGAATACATTAACATTTTGGATGTATTATATTTGAGATTAGTCAGGATGTCTCTGTCCGTTCTCATTAGAGTTACTCTGTGTTGCTTCCTGTGTGCCTTACCTTTTACCAGCAATATAGAAAGATTTTTTTTGTGTGTCAATTTTAGATTTGTGTGTGTGCGTGCGTGTGGGTGAAAGAGCAAAAAGTAGCACCTGCTCATGTGCAATTTGGAGGAGGAAATATATTTATAGATGCATAAAATCAATCTCTCTTGAATTTCACTTTGCCTGATCCTTCAAACTCTAAAGTGTGTGGGCTTTAACTATGAAAAGACAAAAGAAAGTCAGTAATGGGTGTATTCGCCTATTTTCAGGTGATCAAATACAAGCTGTGCCGATGCGTGAAGAAGAAACACAAAGGCCGCAACAACAATGACCGGGGAGCTGTGCTGAGCCTGGATGATGTGAAACGCCATGTCAGTAGGCTGCTGCTAAGTACTTTCAATGTGTCAGACTGCATTTATTTGACAGGGGCACACTCTTCTTTCTCTTCACTGGTCTCAACTGCAGCTGGAGTGAAGGAGGACTATATGGCAGCGGTAGTAGTGGTGGTGGGGCAGAGTAAAGGAGTTAAGAGATAGAGATGGAGGAAGCTAGGACTGGAGAGACGGGAAAGGGAGTGAAAGTGTGATTGGGATGAGAGAGACAGAAAATTGAACGAGAGAGAGAGAGAGAGAGAGAGAGAGAGAGAGAGAGAGAGAGAGAGAGAGAGAGAGAGAAAGAGAGCGGAAAGTGGCTTGAATTTAATCAAAGCTGGTGGACACGACCAGCAGGGACAGGCCAGAATTAGAGCTTTGGAAGGTGTGACAGCTGACTTATTGCCAAGTGTAAATGAAGTTCACTTTAATTGTAGGTCTGAGGAAAAAAAGGGGAAATATGTGCTCCTCTGATCTGCTCTCCTGCCTTACATCTTCATTGTTTTCATCATTCTTGTATTTCTTAAGGATCTATTTCCTCTTTGGCCCAGCTTGTTGCTCTCGTCATGTTTATCTGGGAGTTTATGACTTTAAAGCTTTCTCAAATTTGTTTTATTTCTGTTTTACTCTGGATGTGATGACTCCCCCTCTGCATGTCTCAATACTTCATCCATTCTCTATCTCTCGTTATCCTCAGACCTTACGTAGTGGCTTTTTATTTGGGTGAGGGATGCTCGCTCTCGCGGCCTCTCTCTCCGAAACAACTCAACAATATCGAGAGTATCTGTCTCTGTCTCTCTACGTCATCTTCTTCTCTCTACATCTCTCTACTGTCTCTCTCTATCTCCCAGAGATCTACCTCACCATCTCTCTCACTCTCTCTATCTTTCCTAACTCCCTCTATCGCCTGTTTCTCTAGTCTCTCTCTCTCTCTCTCTCTCTCTTCTATTCTCTCTCTTCTCCCTCTCTCTCTCCATCCTCTATCTCTCTCTCCTTCTCATCTCTCTCTCTCTCTCTCTCCTCTCTCTCTCTCTCTCTCTCTCCTCTCTCTCTCTCTCTCTCTCGCATCTATACCTCATTTCTCTTTCAGGCTCCTTGTGAGAAATCTGCGTACTCCATCAACATATCCTGGCAACATGCTACCTCATCACCCGGGCCAGGCCAACTTTGAAGACTTCACTTGCTGAGCAGACCCGGGTGAAGCATCAAAGTGCGTGTTATGCAACCAAAGCCAACCATACAACAAGAACTATCCAGCACGGGGGAGTGTGAGGAACTGATACAAAGTCTAACAGAGGCACTTTTTACATAGATAGGGAGTAAAGCGGACAAATCAAATACGACAAAGAACTGTCACCCGAGGCCATGTGGAGAGGATATCCCAAATATAAAAAAATATCTGTCAATTTTCCAGAGAACATTTCATGCAGCACTCTAAACTCTTCTATCTCTTGTGTTTTCCTCTGGAATACTGCCGCAAAGGATGCTCATGGAGGAACCTTGCCAACACAGACCTCTCTCTCTCTCTCTCTCTCTTTCAAAAGACAAAAAAATAAAATGTAAAAATAAACACGGGAACATGTACAGCTATCTCAGCATAGACAGCAGATCATAAAAAGAGCCCCATGCCTTTATATAACACAGCAACACACGATGGTTTCACACAACACCGGCCTGCTAGTGAGACAAATATCCATACTGCTTACTCCACTGTACATGTAGCAACATAATGTAACTGTTGCAGCGCTCCATAAAACAACAGCTGGACTCTGTGTAGTTTGTACCAGAATGTATCTATGTTCACGATGAGTGTAGTCGGGTGTGCAGGGAAGTTTTCGGGAGGCTTGTGGTAGTGGTAGAGGTGGAGGTGCATCATCTACCATTTAAAATGTACTGGTGATGATTTCAGGTCTCATTATGTAAATGCATGCTTGTATTTGTCCAGTGCATGTTTTTCATTTCATCTCTAATTTCTTTTTTTTTTCTTTTTCTTTTACATAATTATATATATATATCTATATATATAGATATATATACATGAATATTATAATTACCAAGTTTGCCTCAATGATAAACAGGAAAAGGAAGATGAAACATCCCATATATATTTCTGTGTATGTGTGTAGCTATGCAGTGTGCACGTGTGTGTGTGTGTGTGTGTGTGTGTGTGTGTGTGTGTGTGTGTGTGTGTGTGTGTGTGTGCCCCAACACAGTACCTGTGTGTGTTTGTTGACTGTGCAATGAATGAATGAGCTGCACCTAATTTCATTTCTCATCCGTTAATTTTCATTTCCACACGTGCCCGACGAGTCGAGGAGTTTTCCTTCAACTTCATTAAACTCTTATCTCGACTGCAGGATGAGGTGAGGTGAATTATTTTTCGAGGAAAGTTGATCGCTGAAATCCAAGTAATGTGGGGCTGTTAAAAAAAATTCTGTATCTGTGTTCTTGTTGCAAAAGTCTTATCAAAGCACAATACCGCCAGTATGTAGAGGTGATGTAAAAGACAACGTACTATTCTTCTTGATATATTGTCATATTATTAATATCGTGTTGATCCGACAGTTTTTTGGTTGTTTTTTTCTTTCATATAAAACATACTCGATATTGCCTGATAATCCTGTCTCCATCGTCCAGGTAATAGGCTGGTCTATTTAGTTATCAAAGCATAAATAAAATGTAAATATCATTTTGGAAATTGTTATTCTTCTGAGGTTTTATTCTTATCAGTGAATTCCCTCTCTGAAGCCTCTATTTGTCCGTTTGGTTGAGGTAAACAGAGGGAAAGCGACGTATTTCTCATCTTCAGATACTCTGAAAATCTGATTAAGCATTCTGTGCTTCATCATTTTGATATCTCCATTTTCTCCAATCAACATTTCATCTTGTGAACACGACATTTTTTGGAATTAAATCAGCATTAAGGGTTTGGCGGCAGGAGTTTGGCATTAAAATAGATATTACTTATCTACTGCATCCGTTCATTTGTTCTGCAGCTGCACGACACAACATTGGTGTTTTTGAACTCCATACTCTCGAAATGTAATTACAGTTTCTGCTCCATGACAAAAGGATGGATGAGAAATATCCTGCACAGCCAATACAAGTTTTATCAAGATTGTCAGTCTGCCAGCAGCAGCACATTCTGGACGGCTCGTATTCTACTGTACATCTGGTGTTGCCAGCTGCCACACTTGTATTAGAAAAGTGGCTTGGTGATGCATGACTGTGTGAATATCAGAGCCCAGTTAAACATGTTCTGCCTTGAAATCATGTTTGTTTCTCGGCCGACTGCACATCAGTGCGCTGCTCCCAGACACTAGGGGTTATTCTAGGACAGGAAGTTAACTTTTATCTCATGATTTTTTCATATATTTTAGTGGGGAAACCACATATCAACATTGTTCATCAAATGTGAGTGTGCATTCATTGTTTATTATTCAGAGGAGAAACCTCAGCTGGTATCCTCGCATTCATATACAAGTGCTAAAGCTCCCGGGAACCAGCTCCAACATCTGATGAAGATTTCTCCTGTTTTGAATGTCTGAAACAGGATGATGCCCCCTGATGGCTTTTATTACTTTCTGTTGTACCTGCCAAGAAGACAAATTAATCAAGAAATAAAAGATGATGCAGTTCATTTCATGCTGGCACTTGTGTCTTTGTCTGAGCGACAGTCTTACGACTCAGAAGATTGCAGGGACGTGACGTAATACAGGACAGCTGCCTGCCGGTGACAGAAATCATGCAGAAGATGCTTTCTGCTTTTTTGATCAAGCCTCCGGTCCAAAGCAGGTGTGTGGGAGGTGCACCAGCAGGGGCTTCAGACAAACTGAAAATCTCCAAAAGTGATGGATTAGAAAAGATTTCCTGCGGTCTTGTAGTCTTTAATTGTTAGGAAATCCAGAAATCTTGGCAACCGTCTCTCCGTCCTGAATGATGTTAACTCATTATGTGCCCTCATTCAGCTCCTCGATATAAATATCAGAGATGAACGCTCTCTTCTCGCTTTAGCCTCGTTACAAGAGAAAGATGCTCCTGTAGTGGAATCCATCCCAAACTGCCTGTCCTTCTTAAATGGCTGTAACATCCTCAGCTAATCACCCCCCAAGCAACTGGATGTGATGTAGCTGTGTTTTCATGCAGGGAACTTCTAATGCGTGTTGTTATATTTTAATGAGACTTGTCGTGCGCATGTTTTCTCCCACATCTGCCAGTTTAATCATGCCTTCTGCTTTCACTGAACATGCACTCCCACTCTAAATCTTTTTTACATCAGCAGTAATTCCCTCCTAATCCTATTATCACATTTTAGTATCTACATCAACAAGGAGATTACGCTCTTGTTTTACACTTTCTTAATGTGGTGCACAGTGTTTTGTCATTTGCAGTCACTAGATTAACACACAAACACAAAACAAATCACTGGGTCCAAATCTGAACCAACTTTGTGTCAATATAATGAAGCACTAACTACAAACCAAAACCAAAGCGTTGTTTTGACCCAGAGTTGGTGTTTTTATTTTACTGTTGGGTTACATTATTGGGCTATTTTGACAAAGCAAGATTTTAAAGTTCAAAGCTCAAAGTTTGACCTACAACTGATTTAGTTTATTTAGTTTTAAAAAGAGATAGAGGAGATTAAAACCCTTCGCTTGCAGCACATTTACTCATGTTCTGTACTGAAGTACATATTTGAGGTATTTGTAAGCTACTTTATACTTCTACTCGACTAACTTTCATAGGTAAATGTGTACTTTTTACTCCTACATTTATAAAACTGTATAAGTTACTTTGCTGATTTAGATCATTAACACAAAAACTACACGATGACGTATTCTCGTAGATTAAGATACCGGGCAGCACATGAAGTAGCAAGTTCCACCTTTACCAACTGCAATATTTAAGTGGTTATTACATATAAATTAATTATAATCCAATAAATGTTATTGAGTATTTCTACACTGTGGAATTAGGAAGTAACATTTCTGAATATTCTTTCACCACTACCCGACAGTAGTATAGAAAATACCACTCACAAAACAAGCCGTTGTCTGGGTTACTGGGTAGTATTGATTGAAAAGATGTGATTTTCAGTGTGTGCTAGACTACTTTACATTGCTGGATCTATACTGTATAGAAATTAATTGCAGCTCCAGCCTGTCTCCGTGCTCTCGCAGCTGCCAGCATGTCAGATGAGTCACGTCCCTGGTATAAATTTATCCTGTCAGATCTCTCAGTGCAATTAGGATGCTCAGCCGTTTGTCATAGATAAGGCTGCAGCCGGCTCCTCTGGGCTCCACTTTACATTCTGCTCGTTAAGAGGATTGATAATTACAGTGCCGTCAAGTTTCTCAGCACTGATAGACGCTGTATTATATTTCAGACTTAAGTCCGCCTGATTCGTCCTTTCATTTGTTTAAAGTATGAACCCTTGTTATTGAACAGGCTTGTAGAGGATAAACTTAATCACCTGCCATCTTACAAACACAGGATTTGTAAATCCTCTGTGGAGCTTTGAAGCACAATGGAGCAAATCTGATTTTGCTACACCTTGCTCCAAAAAACAAAAACACAATGTATGCACTCACACAAGCACACGTTGATCAAACACAAGCATGCAAACAGATGGGATGCCATGTTTTATACTGTTGTACCTCCATGCTAATTGGGGGGGGGGGAAGTGTAATGACATCAAAGTTTGGAAACAAGAAAGGGTTTCAGTGTATGGCTGATTTACAGGATACCAGCCACTGAGCTCTCAACTTGTTGTTTACTTGTCGCTTCAGAGGTTCAACACCCTCTCTCCAGATTAAACACAGGTCTAATACTGATATGCACTCAAAGGAGGTCAAGTAACACTGTTCCTGTATGGAGGTTCTAGGGGTTGTGATTTAGATCAGCTTATAATTAAGAAGGGAGCTGATTTACTAATTTATGAACCCCTGCTGTGATGAAAGAAAAGACAATGTTTGTGTTTTTTCACTCAGCACGAGAGCTGGAATTCAGTGGGAGCACATGTGACTTTGAAATGCATTTAAGTTAACAAAGTAAAAGCTACAATTGTTCAAGTATAGCGTTTCTCCTATCAAGCTTTTTGGTTATGTGCATCTTTTAGTATTGAATAAAAGAGAGTTTTGTGTTCATATCTTATGTCCATTGATTGTTAAGATTACATAGATTAAAATGAAAACTTTTATTTCTTAATATCCCGGACAGAACGGTGTGCTGGGTGAAGTCCACCTTCTTTACTCCTCTGACAAACGCAGAGAGGGTTATTTGGTTTGGTTTGCTGTACATACAGAAATCAAGTTTTTCGCAGACAGCGAACATATTTGCCATATTTCAATAGAAAAACTGATTTTATTATATTATAGAAGCAATTACCTGTTAATTAACTTTGCTTATTCATTCATAGACATATACTATCATTTGACATTAGAGTTGTATGAACAAAATTAATTGCATTGTTTGGTTATAGTTAAAACATTTTAGGAAAGTGTGATTACTTATCAAATATTTAATGATGTTATATTTGTTTTGTATTTACATTTAATTGTGTGACCTGTTTTACTTTGTTTCTTGAAGACTATTGGAAATGTTGTAATTACAATAATATTTTTATATTTTACATTTTGTCTACATAATGCCTTGCTATCAAAAAAAGCTTGACTTCAAAAACATGCATCAAAGTATGTTAAAATAAAGTGCATATAGCAAATAAAAAGATAAGATATACTCTACATGGTGTAAACATATACACATTTATTATTCATTTATTCAGTTACACATTTTTGATTATTCATTTTTAATCCAGTTGAATATTTAATGTATTGCAAATGTGCTGTGCTTTATATTCAGTAGTTTATATTTCAGAATAATGTTACTTGTTTTGTGGTTTTAAACTGTTTTAACTCATTCATCTTCAGTGGTTGGAGAATTATTCAGATAATCATTTTAAGTAAAAGTAGAAAATACCGCAGCCAAATAATACTCAGTTACAAGTAATACTCCTGAATTTGAAATGTTTCTTAAGTAGAAGTACAGAAGTATTATCAATAATATGTACTTAAAGTATATAAAGTAAGAGTACTCATTATGCGGAAAAATTATGTTTCGTTATTTCGTTTTTATATGTAAATAGTAACTGGTAAGTGTCAAAGAAATGTAGTGGAGTAAAAAGTACAACATTTGTAAAATTTTAAAGTGGCATGAATTGAAAATATTCAAGAACAAGTGTGTCAACATTATATTGAAGTACAGTACTTCAGTAAATGTCTTTAGTAATATTCCACCTATGTTTGTTTTATAATTTACATAATTTTTTAGACATCTTTAGCTATAACCTCTGTTAATCCGGGACAATTGTACTGCAGTACCGCTGACATCCAACAGGGGTCACTGGGTCACCACCCAAAACCCCGTTCTCGCTCTCGCGATAGTTTCGAGCCTCCACCGCCGGCGACATTCAGAAAGGAGATGGCGGCCAGAGGGGGGTTTCAGTCGGCACCGACGGGAGGTGTTGTTGGAGCAATGGGACCTGGACCACCGGTACCGGGTGCAGGACCAGGCATGGGCCCCGGGACTCCTTCTGGAAGGATGGTACCGTCGTCGGCCGTGCAGAACCACATGTACCGCTCCCCGATGCCCGGGCCTGGGTACCCGGTGAGATATCACTCCATCTTTGCTGCTGACGCGTTAGCCAGTCCGCTAGAACAAAGCCTCTTACCGCTGCTTTGTCACAGGCGGCTAGCATTAACAACCGACACCGGTGCGGGCCACGGCTCACTGTAGCTGCTGACAGCCCCGCCGAAAAGTTCCTACCGGTCAAAAACATCTTAACCAGACAGTTTGAGAGACTATCAGAGTTTGTTTGTTGTTTGAATCCGCTAACCCTCCCGCCTGCTAACGTTAAGGTTAGCTAGTTAGTCACGGTAGCCAAGTAGCTTAGCCTGCTAACGCTAGCTGTTAACTGTGTTTTCTCTGTTTGCTTGCTAAAGTAAAATAACAAATATTCGAGTAGTTTCTAACAATCTGATGAAGGGAGCATTTAATGTTAAACGTCGTACTTTAGAAAGTTACATTTTTCATTGAATTAAAAAGTTAGCTTTACAGTTCAGTACCGTTACCATGCCCGGTCCACTTTTGAATGAATCTGCTGCAGTTTGTACCACTTCAGAGACTCACATGTAACCCAACAGGCTCAAGCCAGAACCAGGCTGCACCCTGTATGTTTATAATCTTTGTTTCATGCCTGATGGGGTTTTTCACCCTGCAGAGGCAACATCAGCCTGCCTTTTGTAAATCCATTTAACTTTATTTCACACATAAATCCATATCAGAGAACAACAATACTGATATGATCTGTGTCACTCTGTGTAGCCTCAATTAAGCTCATTATGATTACATGTTTTTAATCAATCGACACGTACATTTGTACATATAAAAGTCCTCAACATTACTAGAACAAATGACCTGCACTTGTCCATCTTGAGAGCTTTAGTAAGATAATCAATGCATCATTAAATGCCAGCCAATGCTTTTTAATTTTTGCTTTTCTATAACTGCACCACAAGTGGGCTGTTTAGAGTGAAGTACTGTCGGTTATAATAAGGGCTGATTTAACATCATAATTCTGTGCACATACAGTGTTTCCTACAGGATTTTGTGAGACTAATATAAGAGGACTTTAGACCCTCTAGGGCAGGAAAAGGTTATGCAATTCAAAGTTAAGTGCATCAATCTGGTGCACTTTGAGGGCAAAAATTAAGAGTTTAGATCCATGTATAACTCTGAGCTCTTGTATACAAGTTATGGTTAACAATGTGTGCTCTATAAACAATTTAATCATAAACGCATTGGTTTTGTAGAATAGATGTACAAATCTAACCCACTGCCCCCACCCCAACAGACCTCGCACACATACATACACATGCAGATGCATATATACACACACAACACTAAACACTTTTAAGCTACCCATAATTTTGCACAGACCTCTCTCTATTGTATGTGTATAGTGTTCTTTATTTATTTTCTTGCATTTAGTGTTTCATTGTACTGGAACACTTGTTTTTAACTGCATGTGACAACACACACTTTAATAATTAACCTAATATAAATGGTGATGACACGGAGGAGCCAGCCCACCTGTTGAGAAATGTAAAAATATTTCCGCTTCATAATAAAACTGGTGAGACAAATTATAATCTTGGTAATGTGGGAAACACTGAACAATATGTACAGTATCGTTTTGCCATATTGTTTTTTTGATACCGTATTGATCAACAAAATAAAATTTAAATGTAATAGTTTACATGCAAAGATGAACTCTGTCAATACTTTATTTAATTTGAAAAGATATTCTTCCTCTCAGTGTAAAGCTGCGTTTCCACCTGATGGTTTGGCTATACTCTACTTACTTAGTGTCGGCTTCTCTCGCTTGGAACCTCGGCTGTGGTGGTATTAAAAAAACAAAGTACCACAACATTTCCTAATGGAAAACCAACAATTGGATGTTACAGAGACTGTGGTGTGATCAAAATACAATATATCACCTTTCATACAGTATCGCAATATATAAAATCATAACCCTGTATTATTCTACGTATGCTATTACAGGATTCTTGCTAATACACAGCCCTAATATAAAAGGATAGGTGACGAAAGGTTTCCCTTTTCACTGATATATTATATTTAGTTGTGAAACTAGGGCTTCATCCAACAATTATTTGTATTACATGAAATACAAACACGTTCTCTGCAAAGGCAAAATCACACCAACAACTATTAATGAGTAAGAAAAGTTAAAAAAAGATAAGAAGAAAGAGAATAATAAGATAAGAGAAGGAACCTGGTGGGATTATTTTCTTCTAGTCTTTGTAGAATCTATTTTTGTCTAGCACTGTTCCCATCATCAAAGCTAACTGTATATGAGGACAAAGTGATAGAAGTGTCCTCCGAGCATACAAAAGAGTAACCACGGGACTGTTGAATCTGGTCTAATGCTTTCCTTCACCTTGATTGTTTTGTCTGAACATCGGTCCCAGCTCGTCACAGTTGAGAATATCGAACAAATTTAAAATGTTGATAATATTTCTGTCAAACAACTAGTCATTCCAGCTCTATTTCAAACCTATAGTGACTGAATTCACAGCGGTGCCTTGCTCTTGTGACTATACAACCTAATTGTCTTTCATTGAAATAGCTTTGTGCTTTATTCATATGCAGAATGCATTTGACGTGGTTAAATCGCCCTCAGTGGTTACTGTTATCTTGTTAAACAGGCTGCTACTTCCAAAAGTCAATTTTATTGATTTTTCAACAGACCGTGGCAGATTATTATATGTATATATTCTGGTCTGTGGCGCTGTGTCTTATTTTTTACCAGTTCAGTAATATTGTATTGGATCATGGGTACATCTTGAGCTAATATGTTTCTTAGAAAGCCACATTTGTAATTAAAATATTGACTTAAATGATAAGTTATCTTTCCTATGGCCACAGCAGTTGAAGTGTTCGCTGCTTAGCTACGGGGAAACTGAAATATGGTTCAGTGAAAGGATGTTACATCTTTTTTTCTCCTGCGTCCTTGACTGCTTTCACTCGTACAAGCCGCCTTTCATAACATCGTCGAATAGGCTTCATACTCTGAATACTGTAGAACTCAAGTCATTCTTAGGTGACCCAAGGTTGTACCGATCTATAGTGTAAAGAGTGCTAAATGATCGGCATGCAATCCCTATCTGCTCATTCTGTGAAAAAGGTAGAGCGCATTCACCCAACCCGTATTGTTGACAAGTCAATGTCCATCACTCTTCCACCCTCCACCATGTACTAAGGAGAGGGTGCGATTTGCCTTCATCTCGCTCATTTGTTGGACTGACTGCCGGAGGGAACACGGCAATCATGCAGTCAAATACACGAAGTCGTCTGTTTGAGTTCTTAGCGCTGGGTTTGGTGAGTTGGAAAGGGAGTTTGTTGTATAATAACTTGTCTGAAGGAGCCGGCATGCAAATTGTTGTTACCTCTTCGTTGTCGTACCAAAGTATGTGGATTTGATTATTAGAAAAAAAGCAGGGTTTGTATTTTCTGTAAACGGTACAGAGCTGCTGATTTATGAGCTGCTGTCATTTTTGTTTTTCTTGAACTTGAAAATGTGTAGTGCAGAATTAGTTTGGATTATTTATATGAACAGATTTATATCAGTGGATTTGCTGCCATATTTACGTTGACATTTCCTTTTGTCTTAAAGCAAAATAAGCAAATAAGGGTGGGAATCACCAGAGGCCCAACAATACAATTCTTGAGATTGAAAAAAAGAATAAATGTATGTATGTATGTATGTGTATATACATACATGTGTGTATATATATATATATATATATATATATATATATATATATATATATATATATATATATATATATATATACATACATGTGTGTGTGTGTGTGTATATATATATATATATATATATATATATATATATATATATATATATATATATATTCTTTTATTTATTTATATTTGAGTAATGCATTAACAGTGTTTACCATTAATTACATAGACTGGCTAATTTGTAGGGCTGCACAATTTATCTGATCAGCCGTTATTAACGTTGGTGACTGCCATCGACAAATAAAATGACATTCGCGAATTCAGAGAAGAAGCAACAGGCTGGGCATGACATGAGTGCAATGGGGGCCAGCGTCCATGATGTTCTTGAAGTAAAGAGCGCATTACAATAGACACCAATGGTTTGAAATGGTATGCACTTCCTGTTTCCTAAAAGTGGTCTAATGTATTTATATTTTATTTAGCTAACATTAGATATTTCCACATCTAACAGACATGTTTAGTGTTACGAATATTAGTTTGCAAACTTACGTTGATATTAGCTTAAACATTTTTAAAAGTTTGAGTAATGTTTTGTGTTGCTAAATCAGAGTTTTCAGACTTTGAGTCAGACAAATTGGTCTCAAACAAAGTTAATTTTCTCCTGATTCTTCCATCTGAAAAAGGACATTTTACTGTCTGTTCAGAAGATGTGTGGCTTTAGGAAAATGGCCCCAATATTTAGTAATCAGTCATAATCTGTGTTCAGGTTCACTCTTATTGGAGTTAATAATCTCAGACCTGCTGCTTGTCTTCTAAAGGGTGGCGGCCATGATGAAACCCACATGACACAGATAAAGGAAATTGACTATCACTGCGGCATCTCTTTTCGAAAACGTCTGACGGCGTTCCACTCGCACGTGGGGTTTGTTTACAAAGAAAAATGGAAAAATGTTGGACGTGTGTCATTGAGCAGCCGTTCAGCTCTGCATCTCACATCTTGTATGAGCAAAAAAGTAAACTGAGCTGCAACAATCCATCTTTAGTTAGTAAGCTATAGGCCTAGGTAGTTACTGCCTACTGATTTGCCCCGCCGCAGTTTCGTAATGAAATGAAAAATATTTTTACACTTGTGGGCTGGCTGGCAAATTGCTTTATAAAATGGTTACTGCATATACCTGCCAATGTTTCATAAAACACAGCAACAAAAATAATTTAATTGTTTACTGATAACTAATAATCATTCGTCTGCCAATTAATGTAGTTCTTCAGCGTCATGAAAGACTAGTTGCCAAGCAACACAAACTCAGTGTAGCTTGATTAAAGATTGGGGTGGTTATTGACATTTATCTGGATATTGTCATTTATTGTGCAATGTGCAGGTTTAATCATGCTATCGCTCTGGGCGGCTGTGGCTCAGCAGGTAGAGTGGTTCAATCCCCAGCCCCTGCAGTCAGCAGGTCAAAGTGTCCTTGGGATACTGAACCCCAAATTGCTCCCGATGGCCAATTGTGTGTGTGTGAATGGTTATCACTACTGACGAGATGATGTACACCTTGTATGGTAGCCTCTGACTCTGTATAAATGTGTGTGAGTGGGCGAATGCTAACGTGTGTTGTAAAGCGATTTGAGTGATTGGAAAAGCGCTATATAAAAGCAGTCCATTTAGCATTTATCTTCTTTGCATCAATGCAGGTAGTCAAATCCAGAAGTTTTATCAGGGAGAAAAAATATTCTTTCCTATATTTTCTATGCAGAGACCAGGCATGCCTCCATCCAACCGCATGACCCCGCAGGGACCAGCCATGGGCCCCCCAGGATATGGCAACAGCCCTGTGTCTCGCCCTGTGATGCCTGGCGTGATGGACCCGTCTCGCAAGAGGCCCGCCCCCCAACAGATCCAGCAGGTTCAGCAGCAGAACCGCAACCAGCAGTAAGTTCCCCCCTACCCCCCCCAAATACATGGGATCTATATATACAGTCAAACTTTAATTATGTGCTTTGTTGTATTTACGGTCATCTGTAGTCAAGGCATTGGGATATCGGCCTGTAAAGAACTACAACTTGTGTTATGATTGCAATCAGAAGTCTCCAAGCCCTGCAGCCGTCCACTCACTCAAACATGTTTCCATTCGATTCGATTTTAGGTTGAAAAAAGAGACAAAAAGACTATTTTAATAAACAAATGCTTTTATTTTCTCTTGATAGATGTGAGCTGAAAACTTGTCTCAATAAATGTCTTTAAACTTACAACGAAAGCTTCTGCTTGATACAGTGGTTCAATTGTTATTGATCACATTTTTCTAATACAGCCGTTTTAAACTGAAACAATTAATTGGAGTGAAACTACAAACATGCAACTATTTTAATCATAAGTTGAAGCCTTTTTTATTTTATTTTGAAAAAGCAAATCATCCTTTTAGCTTCAACTTCTCAAATGTGAGGATTTGTTGCCTTTCTCTGTTTTTATATTATTGTACATTGAATATATTTGGGTCTTGGCCTGTTGGTTTGTCAAAATAAGATATTATCTTGGACTTTTGCACTATATACTGACATATCATAGATCAAACAATTAGTAGATTAATCGGCAGAATAATAGATAAATAACATTTATGTAACGGCATTAACAGCTCTTCTTAAAAGAAGGAATGAATACATGTTGGTTTGTGAGAAAAATGTATAATTGGCACCTTTGTTTTTGGACAGGTGTGATCCTGGTCCCTGTAGCCTTTCAGATTGGTGACTAAAGATTGTGATTCTGTTAATGCAGTGTTGCTCCGACTCCCACTTATCTCGTGTCTATAATGTGTTTTTACAGTACAAAGAAGAAGAAGATGGCCGATAAAATTCTACCTCAGA
Source organism: Cottoperca gobio (assembly GCF_900634415.1). NCBI lineage: Eukaryota > Metazoa > Chordata > Actinopteri > Perciformes > Bovichtidae > Cottoperca > Cottoperca gobio. Next base: position 22,267,360 of record NC_041359.1, read on the forward strand.
GGGTGAGTATTAATCAGAACGGCAGTCCATAGAAATCCATTAATTTGGCCTGCATTGTGTTGAAGAGATTACATTTGCTCCATTTTATTTTAATTGCAGTGGCTTATAACAAAGGACCATTTGTCTCTTTTAAAGGCTCCTGTTTAAAGAACTAGAGTTAGGAGTGGTCTGGCTGTATGCACTTGAGATAACTTATTTGACATTTTCTGTTTTAGTGTGACTGTGTCCACAAAAGATTACAAGAAAAGCATTTCATTTTCTTATACCTTTCTCTAACATGCTGTCCGTCCACATTACCCTGATGGTTGTTTTGTATAAAAAATCTTGACAGGTTTAAGTTATAATTAAGCATATTGGGTCCATTTTTAATGTTGCACTTTGTTTGTTATACTCTTTTATACCTATAACTTCTGGTATTCAATGCAGCCACTTGATTCTAAAACCCACATATCAACTTAAAACAAATAGTTCAAGCTTCATTTTTAGTTTAAATGCTGCGCAGCTTTAAAAAAATGTTTTGCATGTCTATTAATTTTGTTTAAACTCTTTTGTTTCTGCTGTTTCAGTTGCAGATACAGATTTGGCTGGATCAGTATTTCTAGTATTATAGATTCCAAACGTTTCCAATAACTCCAGAGCGTTGTAAAGTTCAAATGTATTGAACAAATACATTTCTTCATTTGCATAATTCACAACATGACCACACACACACACCTGTATTAACGGGGCGATACAGCAGCAGATCTTAACGGCATCATAAATTAAATGTATCCCAAAAAAATGATTAGGGTGATGTCATAAAATGTGATTGAAAACGTCCACAATAAAGACATTAACAAAATAGAGAGCGCTTTATGAAGGTAGAATTGGAAACTGACAATGTGTTCCTCTGAGTGTGCTCTGTTGTACTCGTTGGATGTTGCACCAGTGCTCAACAGTAGCTTTTGTTGTGTCCCAGATCAGGGAACTGGTCCCAGAGTCTCAGGCTTACATGGATCTGCTGGCTTTTGAGAGGAAGCTGGATCAGACCATCATGCGCAAGAGGCTGGACATTCAGGAAGCCCTCAAGAGGCCCATTAAGGTATGATTCAATTAAAGTTCTTCACTCCTGAAATTTAATTTCAAAGCCATTCAGAACCCCAGGGGCCTCCATCCATTTTTAACTGGACATTTTATATGAAATAATTCATTAAAGGCTTGTAAAAATGTCTCCAGCATTATGAGTTCATTGGTTGAAATGAAGATTGTTGGTTTTACAGATTGTTTTTATGTGGCAGTGGTCAAAAGGCAGATATTTGTTATTTTATAAAAGTACAGCGTAGGGGTGTCACAATACCACAAATATAATAGTTGAAATTCCATGATTTTCAATATGATACCACGGTAAAAAATATATATATCTAATATATCCTACTTCAACATGGGCTCATTTACTTCCATGATTTCAACACTAATGTGTTTTGTGTATAATGTAGCATTATCACAGAATAATAGGGTGCGTCAACAGGGGATTAACTGCATCCCAAACACTTTTTCTATATTTCCGGGGATGTCATTAGTCTTGAGTCTTAAGTGTCGTTTTCATGACACCCCAAGGTGAAAGTCCCTTCAGTGTGCACCTTCAGCTACAACACGTTGATCTGATCCTAAATTGAGAAGCATCCTGTCACAGCAGCTATATCTTAACGGTCCCTCAAGTAAAATTGACTTCATCGAATTACACAGAACTTGTGGGATTTTAAGGAGGATTGTGTTTTAAGAGTTTGTGCACATGCGCTGATTATCAGTGTAGATATCAAGTCGGTGTTGAGTAAATGAAAGAACATCAATTTAAAGTTTCTTTTGATGGATTGTTTCCAGCAAAAGAGAAAGCTTCGGATCTTCATATCAAACACCTTCAACCCTGCGAAGCCAGATGCTGAAGATGGAGAAGGCACAGTTGCATCATGGGAGCTACGTGTAGAGGGGCGTCTGCTGGAAGATGTAAGCTTCATGATTTAAATATATTGTTTTTATGAATGTGTTCTGTGTTTACAGTATGTGATTTATTAATGGGTTGACACCTGAACTGCCTTAGCAGTAGTTCAAATGTATCACAGAACACAGCTGAGGAACCAACCAGATCTTAAATGTCTTGTTGGATTACATTGAGCAAAGACTATGAACATAGACCATGCCATTCATATTTCCAATAACCGAAACATTTGCTTTGCAGACGGCCGTGTCCAAGTATGAAGCCACCAAACAGAAGAGGAAGTTCTCCTCTTTCTTCAAGTCTCTGGTGATCGAGTTGGACAAAGACCTCTATGGTCCAGATAATCACCTTGTAGAAGTAAGGACACTGATTCAATGTATCGGAGTATAAACCTCTGCAGATATTCACCCATTTTAATGCGAGTAATGAAGTGTTTGATTCTTCAGTGACAATTGAACAGTTGTTCTTCTAAATGAAGTTTGTTAAATGTTTACAGATTGATCAGTAAATACTTATATTAATCCTTGTTTTGTTTAGTGGCACAGGACTGCCACCACCCAGGAGACCGATGGTTTCCAGGTGAAGAGGCCCGGTGATGTTGGAGTTCGCTGCACCGTCCTGCTCATGCTCGACTACCAGGTAAATAAATGCTCGGGGGGGGGTTTACTCTGCTTCTCGGAAGGTCCTGTGGTCGGGTTATGTTGTCTTCAAGTGCTCTTCAAACATTTGTTCAGTCAGTGGAGAGATTAAACCTTGTGCTTCACTTTAAGAAGGTGGCCCTGATGTCCTTTAGAGGACAGACATGTCTGTGTTGAAGAACTGCCATAAAATTATATATTTATAATAGTTTTCACTTTGTTCAACCAATTTCAGTTCATCTCGACCAAATATTCATCCATTCTCAGAAGTAGAATCCTATATTATGCCGGTGTGTTTATATATCACCTCTGTTGTTGTGAAACACCAACCCACCTGTTTACCGAATGCTTGGAGGATCTGTTTGTTTCACTTTCTGGGATGTGTCAATGATTAGCAACAACACTGATTGTGATGCATTGTTTTGTGCAGAAACCAGGAAAGTAGCATTACCTCAGGAGAAAATGACTCAATCTGCTTGGCTTCAAAACTACAATTTTGAAGCCAAGGCTCTAGATTGAAAGCCTGTATGATGTTTATGCTGTAATGGCCGTGGGGTCTAAAATTGTGGTTTCAATGGGAGAGTGCTTTTTAAGTTGGCTTCACAGTTTATTATTATTATAGGAAGTCATGCTGAACTTCGTACCTTCCCAAAATGTGAGGCACAAAAGAAAGGGACGATCAAACCATTAGAGTGACTTTGCTTTAATCTCTCTCTGTCTACCTAACAGCCCCCTCAGTTCAAGCTGGACCCCCGGCTGGCTCGTATGCTGGGGATCCACACCCAGACCAGACCTGTCATCATTCAGGCCCTGTGGCAGTACGTCAAGACCCACAAACTCCAAGACCCTCATGAGCGCGAGTTCATCAACTGTGACAAGTACCTGCAGCAGGTTAGTGGGGTCCTTTTTCTTTGTAACAGAACGCACCTTGAGATCGACATTAAAGTTGATAACACACTGCACTGAATACGAACTGTGACCGGTGTGTAACGAGCACACAGTTGTCCCGGTTAACTCCTGCTCTTGATGTTGTACAGCCTGTGGTTTGTCCTTGTATGGAGATTCTTCGTTCTGGGTCACTGACTGGTTTCCCAGTGCATTTCTTTCTGTGCCAAGATAAACAGGATTGTGGAACGTTAACAGTGAATTACTACAAAGTTAACTTTTTTTGTTACTCTTGAACACCATCTGTAAAAATGGTCACAGCACATTCTAATAGCAGAGAGACCAACACACCCAAGGACAGAAAAACAGAATTGGACAGAGGTGGAATTGGTTCAGGCTTTATACTTATTCCTGTAAAAATAAACATTGAATAGATAAAATACCTGGCACATACGAGGCTGAGCTACACATAGTTAATGGAATAACCCCACTGGGCGATGCTAACCAAAATGCATACATCCAGCAGCTCTTTTTTTATGCAGCCTCCTGATGTCCAGATGGTATTTGCTGCATTAAGTGTGTCTGTCTCATTTCTTTCAGATATTTGAGACTCAGCGAATGAAGTTCTCTGAGATCCCACAGCGCCTGCATGCACTCCTGATGCCCCCAGAGCCAATCATCATCAACCATGTGATCAGGTAACCTCATTACAGTGGTTTATGAGGTGTGGAAATTGTGTTTTGCTGGTTAATTTCATCTCCTGCTGCTAATGTGACACATCCTTATACTACTTCAATGTGCCATATTCTTTTATAGTGTGGATCCTAATGACCAAAAAAAGACTGCTTGCTATGACATTGATGTGGAGGTGGACGACACGCTGAAGACCCAGATGAACTCTTTCCTGCTCTCCACAGCCAGTCAGCAGGAAATAGCAGGACTGGACAACAAGGTACAACAGACACATCCCCTCCCTGTGTTCTCAAAGGGAGTTTCCTGTTTCCTGCAGTGTTTCTGTGCCTTTTTAAGTTGAGTTTGATCTATTAAATGACTAAATCCCTGCTGACTGTAGAACAACTTGAACTTCAACAAATGTCCCACAAAGAAGGGAAGTAGTTTGAAATAGCACTTTTATTTTACCTTAATACTTTGTGATAAGTTCCATCTGCTTTAGTTGTGTAAAGGCCATTTTAAGCAGTCTAACTTTAAATGTAATGTGACTGGGCAGTTTTATTTATTGGATCCTTTTCTATTCATTGACCGTGTAGATTTTTGTTAACCTGCTGAGGACAATTTCACACTTATCTGCTCTTCCAAATTGTTGCCAGCCTTCTTTCAGACAGTTTTTTTTAAGGTCAATCAGGTCTTCTTGACCTCCTGCTAGTAGCCATTACTTTTACTGGAATGGCTGCTGTAATCACGTTGATATGGCGTGGAGCCAGTGCCCTAAAATACATCCTCCTGTGAAGTCTTTGTTCTGAGACAAGTCAGCATTGTAGATGGAGGGAGCTTGTTTATAGTTGATAGGCGCTATTCATTTTGTGACTTTATTGTGGTGCCGGCCTGATGTCGGATAGTTTGTCGCAGAGTCTTAGTTTTTCTGCATTTATAGTGTCTTCTGAAGAATCACAATGAACTGGTGCCATCTAACGAAACACCTGTTCTCACTTATACCGAGTCAGCGATATTCCATTTAATACCTTATTACTCACTTTAAATTGATGACCCTTCTCTTCATTCTGTTTTAATTAATCTCAGATCCATGAAACCATTGAGACCATTAACCAGCTGAAGACCCAGAGAGAGTTCATGTTGAGTTTTGCCAGAGATCCCCAGGGCTTCATCAACGACTGGCTGCAGTCCCAGTGCAGAGACCTCAAGGTGAGTCCGTCCGTCACGACTGAATCTTCTAAGAACTTAAATCACTTATCTGTGGCCCAGTATCTCTGCAGATACCATGTTGCTTCTACTTGAAAAACAATCCACCTCACAGCACTTGATGCAGTACATCACAGCTGCTGTCACAACGTACTGTGGATCCCTACATGTTTTGTTTTGTGTGATTTTTATTTAAGACCAAGCGTCTAAATTAAGTAAGATTTCAGAGATGATATATAGTTGAAGAGTAGGCGTAGTGCCATTTAGTGTAAATGTTAAGCAGTTGTTCAGAGTGAAATCATCATGGATTAAATAAAATGGATCACAGCTAAAAGACTTGCTGTGTTTTGAGTAAGACATGAGACTAAAAACTCTTCTGCTCTTGCCTCTCGCTCCACCTACCTGCCTCTAATATAATTATTATGATTCTCCATGGTGTAATTTCACTGTTTTGACACAGTGCATGAGTGCATATTTTTTTTCATTGTAGAAAAATGATCTCTCTCCTGTCTGGAGACAGAATTTATTTGAATTGAAAGTCATAGGAGAGAATGTCATTGCTGTACAGATTTGTGTTTTGGGTTATGAAAATGTACTTGACAACCTGTAAAACCCAATTTCGAACGCAGCAACTATAAGCACAGTCTGTAGGGGTCATAACAAAACACACAGGCAGAATAAGGCTGAGTAGTTTTGGGAAGTGGATACAAGAAGAAGAAACTTCTGCAGTGCTGAAAACCACAGATAGAAGATGCGTCTTTGTAACTGCTGCTACCTGACGACTCATGTCCAATATCAAAACGACAATTAAAAACGTACCCTCTGGTTTTTTCTAAACTCGGTTAATTTTCAAGCTCAGTTAATTCCTTGAGGTCATGTTTGAGGTTAATAATATTTAGAGACTTTGGTTCCAATTTGAGGTCCGACTTGGAAGAGAGGGCTTCATTACATAAGTGTGTGCACGTTGTGCTCATGCTGCTCACTCGGGTGGAACCGCAGGAGGACAGTCAAAATAGAGCGTGAAACATTTAATAACACGTCTGACTGGATGCCGGTTCGCTTCTCGTCCGTCCGCTGCGTGAGCAGATTAACTGCTGACCAGCTGTCGCCCACCTGCAGTGTTTGTTCACCCGAATCTCTGAAATTGAGCAAATTCAGTTAAAGCTTAACGGCTGCTTTCACAGCTTTCTCTCATTTGTCATAGCTGCGGTCAGTGTTTGTCTGATGGATGTTATTTATCCTTTCAGGATCCTGGGCTCTTTCATTTCTCACCTGTAGCACCAGTCAACATGGAGTTATGTGTAAATGTGTCTCTCTTTGTTTACAGACCATGACAGATGTGGTCGGAAACCCAGAAGAAGAGCGGAGAGCAGAGTTTTACTACCAGCCGTGGGCTCAGGAGGCGGTCTGTCGCTACTTCTACTCCAAGGTAATCCTAATTATTCCTCCTATAGTTTGTCTTTTCTTAACTCTACCACTGGTCCAAACGTTCTCAATCTCAACAACTATGTGATGAATTGTCCTGACATTTTGTGCAGACGTTCATGTTCCCCAAAGGATGAATCCCATCGATTTTTTTTTTTTTAAATAAACCTTTTCCTCTAGCATTATATTTGTGTTTTTGAGTGAAATATCTCGACTCCCGGGTGGATTGTCATAAAAATTTGGTTCAGACATTGATGGAGCCATGAAGATGAATTGTTATGACATTGTTGTGGTAAATATAGAATATTTTATAATAGTGTTAGCGGTTTTCAGATCAGATAGCAAAAGCTGCAGATGTTTTCATATCGGTCACTTCTTGGGCTGTAACTAAAAATAATTTTTAGAATCGATTTAATCTGCTGATTATTTTCTCGATTTGATATTTTTTGTCTTTTCTTATGAAATGTCTCATATTAGTGATAAATGCCCATCGTTTCCAGGTTCTAAAGTGATGAATGGGATTGTTTATTTTTTCCGACCAACAATCAAAAACCCAAACATATTAAATGTACTCTCATAAACCACAAAGAAAAGCAGCAAATCGTCACATTTGAGAAGCTGAAGCCAGAAAATGTTTAGTATTTATTTCTGCTGGAAGAATGATCAAATAATTAATTAATCAAAAAATAGTTCCTGATTATTTTTCTGTTTATTAACTAATCAATGCACTAATCAGCGCATGCTAACATGCACTAATCAGCGCATGCTAACATGCACTAATCAGTGCATGCTAACATGCTAATCAGCGCATGCTAACACGTGCTAATCAGCGCATGCTAACACGTGCTAATCAGCGCATGCTAACACGTGCTAATCAGCGCATGCTAACACGTGCTAATCAGCGCATGCTAACACGTGCTAATCAGCGCATGCTAACACGTGCTAATCAGCGCATGCTAACATGGTCAATTTAGATGGTGAACTTGGTAAACATTATGCCTTCCTAACATCAGCATGTTTGCATGGCTGTAGACTTGTGTTGTTTTTATCATGGCCATTGTTGCTCTTTCATCAGTACATTGTCTCCTGGTGGGTGATTAAATATTTTCTATGTGTCTCTCAGGTTCAGCAGAGGCGACAGGAGCTGGAGACGGCGCTCGGCATCAGGAACACCTAAAGAAATGTATCCACAGGCGGCAAATAAGGAGACGACTAATGTGTGAGCGTGTGTAAGATGTTCGCAGTGAATTCCTCCCCAGAGTTTTCCGACAAACTCAGAGAGACATAGATACGAGTTGGTTTTACCGTTATATAGGATGTCCTTTTTGTTTATTCTTCACCCTGCAGCTCGACTACTGTTGCAGTTTGGTTGCTACTTCCACTGTTTTTGTATAATTATTTTTTTCCTCCTCACACCAGAGTTCTTTGAGCACAATGTATTTTGCATGTCTCAGCCTTACATGGAAGCATTCCTCCAATTTTGATACATTGTGCACACGAAAGTACAGATTGTACACAAATGAAAAGCAGACTTTTAATGTTTGTCCCTGATTCAAAAAAAAAAAAAAAAAATGGAATGTGTTGATTCTGCCTTAGACTCTTTGTTTGATCTTTTTCTTTGGAAATTAAATTCACGTTTTACACTCCCCGACCCCCCTGGATGCTTTCCCATTCAGTTAGATATTGGTTGTGATTGTGTTTGTAATCAATTGAGTTACTTTGCTGCACATTGGCTGGTCACGTGTCACCTCGTCTTAAGCTGTCATTAGTTTGTTTTGACGATGTGTGCTGCAGTCCGGTGTACGAGAGACGTTTTTTAAAAGCTCAAACGTGGCGGAATATACATCTTTTGTTAAAGGTGCCATTTAGTATGAAGTTTTCCTTTTTTTTCTTTTTTTGTTATCAATGATTATTGTTTTAAAAATATGTATTATATCAGTACTTGTCTTGTTAGCTAGTACAGATTATCAAGGAAGTAGCTAGTATGAGTACCTAGTATCTATATAGTTTTGTAAATACTGAGCAGAAAAAAAAACTGAAGATGGATGTGAAGTAAAATTGTATCTCTTATCCTGGCAGATGTTTTTTCTTAACTCTTTGTCTACGCTCAGATAGTTGAACCAGTATTTATATTATTAATCAGCCCTCGCTGTCAGAGCGCAGTGATTTAGCTCTCCTCAACATAAAGACGGCAGTCCCATTTGACAAACTTCTGCTCTGCGGGACGAAATGTACACGGCATTCACGTCGCCTGCAAGCTCAGAAAAGTTAAATATTCTGCTTTTTAGTTTTGTGTATTTCTAATTGTGTACAGAGAAGCCATAAACACGATTTAAAGAGTGGTATAGCTTCTGCTTACGCTGGCAGAAGACCAACACCCTGTTGAGTTTAATGGTTGTTTCCCTGTTGGATGAAGATGAGAGTCCTGGCTGAAACTTTAGCGTTTGTGCATTTAATTAATAAACTCCAAGAATACACTAATGTGGTTTTGGGCAGGTACATGATTTGAAAGGAGGTGGGTACCTCTGGGGTGTAAAACAAAACACTTGGGGAGGGGGGGGGGGACGACTGTAGTAGTATTTGAATCTGCAGACTTTTTCATGGACCAAACCTATTTTTCTGTATGTTCGTATGTTATAATAAAGGATATGTAAAATGTACCTCTGTGTCAAATTGATTTCTTACTTCTTAGTGACAAACTGCTTTAATATTCTTTTTGCAGAGATATTGTGATGTTCTGACATTATTAATATTGATGCATCAGTGTGTAAGCAGCTTTTTACTGGTCTAGCTGCTCAAGGTCGAGCTGTAGTTAAGGGGATAAGGGTCATCAAACATCTGGGGTGGGGGTGGGGGTGGCGTGAGATGATTGAGGTAGGAAAGAAAAAAAGTTCTGAAATCTATAATTTTATTGACTTTTCTTTCATCTTTAAAAATGTGATACTTTTGCCTTTTTAATGCCCTTGAAAACTAATTTAAATGAAACCATCTGTGATGTTTAGAGAGGCTTTTGGTGAAGCTCCTAACAACTCAAACACATCTGAAGCAACAAAAGCTCCAACTAGACTCTTCTTTTGATGGGGTCACAAGACAAAATGGTTTGACAGTGCGTTGTGTTTTATTAAGTTTATCATATGTTCTTTTATATGAAATCTAGATCTGAAAACTACTGCTCCCAGACACATTGGAGTAAAACCTTTTCTCTCTGTAAGTGAAAGTATAAAATCACTACATTCAAACCATCACTTAAGACTCACCTGTTCAACACCGACCGTCTCTCCTCCTTATCCTCCCTTCCTTTTTCTTTTGTTCGTTTATATATTTATCTTTGTGTCTTTTACATTTGCGTCTTTGAGTTTCTAGAAAAGCGCTATACAAATCTAATGTATTATTATTATTATTATTATTATTATTAATAATAATAATAATAAATGTAATTAGTTACTGTTCACCTCTGAATCTTTGGCATTTGAATTCTTTATTTTATTTTACTACTTAGCATTTACTGTCTAATTTATATTACTTTATTTTATTTATATTTTATACCTTATTTTAATTTGCACTATTTTATGTTTGGATTCTCATTTTATGTTTGGATTCTCATTTTATTTTAAATGTGTGATGTTTTTCTTTTTTAAATATATATTTAATTTGCATTGTTGGAGGGAGCCTGAAACTTAAGCACCAACACAGTAGTCTGTTTAGTTGAGCTCACAGAGATGTATGAAATACTCCCAGTTATCTATGTTTACCTTTAAATTGAAGAATGAACGCAGTTAATTTGTTCAAGTTCTTTATTTATAACATGCACAACAATTACATAAAAGCCGTCGTTGGCAATGAAACTCTTGTGTGTAAGAGATAAAGAGAGTTTGTCCCGCGACAGCGCAGACCAACCAGCAGGAGAGGGTGTGCCCCTGCCTCAGCTGTCCGGTATAAATACACTCAGTCCCGGCTTCAGTGTGTCTCCGCAGCGGCAGCAGCTCCGTCTGGAAGGTCAAACACATCATGGCAGCGCTGAAGAAGATCTGTGTGATTGGCTCTGGTAACTGGTGAGTGGAAGCTTTTTAACATGAGTTGAATCAACTTTATTGTGTTTGTTTTTAAGAGTTTAAATAGTGTGTCAGTTGTGCGCTTTAGTTTATATCAACATATCGATATTGGATTTTCGAGAGTGGATTTTGCTTTGCAGAGTGGAGGTTTTCTGACTCTGTCTGATGATCTTTGATGCTTTAACACCTTCAAAGTCTTTTTTAAAGAAGCAACTCCTCATTTTTTTTATAATTCAGCAGTGTTTGTGCTGAATCAGCCTTCACGTGGTGTTGATATCCCTCAGCCTGCTTGACATTTAGATCAGTCAGTGGAGGAAGAAGTATTCAGATACTTAACCCAAAGTAGTGGTGACCTGCATTCATCGTAAGAAAGTAGTATTATTAGCAACATGTAACTAAATATTAGAAGTAAAAGCTCATTATGTAGTGTAGTGGCAGTGTATATTAAATTGTTTCATATTGAAATTATGATTATTATCGATGCATTTCTATATAAGCAGCCTTTTAATTCTGCAGCCAGGTGAGAGACATCATTTAAACTTTAAAAAGTTTATAAAGTTTATAAAGTTATATACATTTGGGTAACAATTCATCATGTTTTATAAACCGGTAATATGCTATGTATTTAAAAACGTAATCTAAAGTAACTATAGTGGAGTTAAAATATAAAGAAGCATGTAATACTGCAAAACTACAAGTACCTTAAAACTGTGTTGTTCTATACTGAGATCAGTTGTGACGGGACGAAAGTCAATCGGCTCATAGCCGATGTTATGTTGATACCTAATAGCCTATAGTCTTAAAATACGCCACATAATGGACCCCTGGTATTCTTTTTCTCATCTGTAGTATTATTCTTGTCCGGAAAAGCAACTAAAAAACTATTCAAGTCATGTGACACTAAATGTCTTCACTACAAAGGTCAAGTGTCACCGGTCATGTTCACAACTGTTCACTATTAGGAGTTACAAGACTGTCTTTAAATCAATAACCAACTACAAGAAGTCAGCCATGTTATATCTAAAATCAACTATTATATATCTAAAAGTGTAAAATGTGTCGTTTCTTACACAGTTCAGTGTACGACCTCCTTAATATCAGCAATAGTTGATGCAAAGAGCTTTGAATAAAAAGTCAGTATCAGCCAGAAGAATATAAGAGAATTAATGTAAACTGTCAAAGTCAGGACTAAATATATGACGACTTGTTGACCCGTTTTCCTTCTAATATCTCTGCAGCACCATGTCAGAGTATGTCATCCATTGAAATCGATGTATGATTTACACTTCACAGAAAATAACAGAGGGCATTTAACCTTTAGTTGGGAAACATTAAGTTCAACGAGCTGCCGTCTCCACACCAGAGCTCTCATTGTGTGTCTCCATGTCCACAGGGGCTCTGCTATTGCCAAGATCGTGGGTGCCAACGCAGCCAAGTATGATAAGTTTGACACCACAGTAAACATGTGGGTGTTTGAAGAGATGGTGAACGGCCGTAAACTCACAGAAATCATCAACATGGACCATGAGAATGTGAAATATCTGCCCGGCCACAAGCTGCCCCCCAATGTGGTGAGCATGAAAACCCTTTCTGGTGACAGTTTGGTGCCGTATGATTGAGGTTTCACCATATGTCCTCTCTCTTCATCAGTTGGCTGTTCCAGACTTGGCTGAGTCTGTGAAAGGAGCCGACATCCTCATCTTCGTGGTCCCTCACCAGTTCATTGTGAAAGTGTGTGACACCATTAAAGACCACATCAAGAAGGATGCTGTAGGAATGTCTCTCATCAAGGTAAAAGCTTTTCTCATGTCTGTATCTGTATTCCTATTGTACTATAACATTTCTGAGCCAACATCTCTGAACACACGATAAGAACTTTCAGGGTTTTTCTAAATTATGTGAATACTCGACGATTTTCACATTTCAAGACAACCATAAAGTCATTGATGACAGGAGCCAAAAGAAGGTGCACACACAAGCATGTGTACAGTACTTAATTTATGAAATATTAAATATTAAATTCAACTTCAAAGAAGCTTTCTTGGCAAACGCATAACTTCATTTTTCTTCCTATTTTATATGTGTGTTTCTTGTCTATGCTGCAATACACTAAAGCAAATCCCTTGAAAACCTACACTCACTGCAAGAAACTGTCTTCTGCATCCAGGGTGTGGATGCAGGTCCAGAGGGTCTGAAGCTGATCTCAGAGGTCATCCGAGGAAAGCTGGGCATCACGACAACGGTCCTCATGGGAGCGAACATCGCCAACGAGGTCGCTGACGAGAAGTTCTGTGAAACAACCATCGGTATGGAGGGCAGATGCACATGTGACACTATTAAGGAGACATTTGTCTTTTAGAAAGCACTTGACTAAGAAAGTGAATCCTTACAGGATATAATCATGTGTTGACGTATAATCTAATTCTTTTATTATGTTTTTCCAAACTACATGTGATGACTGGATGATTTTAGATATATAATTAATATACAGTATGTTGGTCAAAATCAATCAAACCAGTGTAATGTCCCGAACCCCAGACTTTGTCTTCCCGTGTCATATTGACAACAGAGAAATCTTGTTTATTGGCATTTTCCAATGATTTATTTAAAGTGAAAGATTGTTGGGTCATGTCTTGAAAGCATGTTGTGAAGTAAAGCTCCCTAAACTATGTATACACGGCAGTTTGGTGTATTTGAAAAGAAATCCTTAGTCTTTAACACAGAACTTTTAAGAAATGTAAACTTTATTTTGAAATGCATGTTTTTTGTTCTATACAGTATACATTTCCACAGTGCTGCTCTATGGAAACAGGTGAATATTTTTTTTGTTATTTTTGGACACAGGGTGCAAAGACAAGACCTACGGGCCCATCCTGAAGGATCTGATGCAGACCACCAACTTCCGTGTGACGGTGGTGGAGGAGTCGGATGTTGTAGAGATCTGTGGGGCGCTCAAGGTCGGCTTTTCTCCTCCTTCAAAGCAAAATGACCTTTTTTATTTTCACTCCCATCTAAGCGCGAGCAGAAATTCAATGCCATGTCTGTGCTTGAGCTCTTAAAAATACATAAAAGTTGTAACGATGAAAAATTCTGTATAATCAAAAGAAGTCCATTTATCTAACCCCAACATGTAAAGAAGTGCAACACAATAACAGCAGCATCTCCTCTTGTTGCTGCAGAACATTGTCGCAGTGGGAGCAGGTTTCTGCGATGGCCTTGGATTCGGAGACAACACCAAGGCAGCAGTGATTCGTCTCGGCCTGATGGAGATGATCGCCTTCGCCAGGGTCTTCTGCACAGACTGCCCCGTCTCCCCCGCCACCTTCCTGGAGAGCTGCGGCATCGCTGACCTCATCACAACCTGCTACGGTGGACGCAACCGCAAGATCGGGGAGGCTTTCGCCAAAACTGGCAAAGTAGGAGGCGCAGATGCTGTCTCCCTCTGTGTTTCTCTTTCATCACTCCCTTCTCACGAGAGGCGTGATAATGTAACATCTAACACTAAAACGGCGACCAACATGTTTTTGTTTTAGAGCATCGAGCAGTTAGAGAACGAGATGCTGAACGGTCAGAAGCTTCAGGGTCCAGCAACTGCATTCGATGTCCACCACATCCTGGAACAGAAAAAGATGGTTGAAAAGTAAGTTTTATTTTTAATTTAATATTTGAATTGTGATAAATACCCCTGCCCCACACTCGTGATACATTCAGAGGGTGTACAAGTTAAACTATGCAAGGAAAATAAGTAAATAAATGAACATGAATATACAGATGATATAAAATAAATCATAGTTAAAGAAAGTAAATAAACAATGACAAAATGTAAGGCGTCGAGAGCATCACACCCTCTTATGGGCACTGACATTCATAAAAGCCATCCCAGTAGTCACACACACATTTAGGAAATACACTTGATTGTGTTCACATCATGTTACGCAAAAGAAACCGTTTGACATTTTGGGAAATGCACTAATATGCTCTCTGGCTCAGAGTTGTATGAGAACATTTGTGCCAGTCTTATGTTTGTACTGTAAATATGATGCTAAAGGTGGCAGCTCAGCACAAAGACTCACAACAGGAGGAAACTGCACCGTGTGCAAAGGTAACACAATCTGCCCACCAACACCTTTCAAAACTCACAGAGGTTTGTCTTGCTTATTCAATCCGTACAAAAACGAGCTGTGGTTTATGAGGGCTTAAGTCTGGTACCAATCTTCTCATCTAGGAAGCGAATATTTCCCAAAATGTCAAACTATTCCTTTAATAATTGAATCCTTCATAAATCATTCTTTGGCCTCTCCAGGTTTCCTCTTTTCACTGCTGTTCACGATATCTGCTTCAACGGCCACCCAGTCACAGAGTTCGTCAAGTGTTTGCAGGACCATCCAGAGCACATGTGAAGGATTACAGACCAATGAATGGGTGGAAGTTATGAAAGGATATACACTAATACTACCGCATAACCCAGGTGATTGTAGGGGGGGGGGGACGACGACTACTTTCATGTTTGAATCTCAAACAGAAAAGAGCTGAGCTGCTGTGTTGACCTGCTTCTATTACAATAATGACAGGAAACAAACATAAATGTCGCAAATTGTCTTAAAGGTTTTAAGAATTTGAATTGTTCTGCCTTATACAATACTCAAACCCCGACATGAATGTTACGAAGTGTTACTTAATTTCTCGGGTAAAAGTGCCTTAACGTGCCTTTTCACTGACATGCATGTCTTTTAAACAAAGCACTGAACATGCAACAGGTACCGCTCTCATTGTGTTGTTTATCTTCTGGACTTCTTCTGATGATTTCTTTTGGAATAAATTATTGAACCTGGCGCCTGTGTTCCTGTGTAATGTTTTATTTTGCTGTTATCTGCCTGCAGGATACACTCTGCAGCAGCCTCACTGTAACCTGACCTGAGCTCAGCCAGGCTGCCACTCTAAACTCTTCACCTTTACCATTTTCTAGACGTGTCTACTCCAACCTTTCTTTTTAGCACACGTCCTGCCTCAGCTCTCGTAAGTGATGGCTCAGCATGGGTTATTGGTGGTACTGTAATCAATGTATGAATGCTTTCATAATCAATGTTTTCCAACACACTTGATTACTATTAAAATACAAGAAACCACATGCCAGTGTATCCCATCAAAGGTCAGTCCCTGTAAATCATTGTGGATAAGAGTTTCAGCTAAAGGCAGCATGAAAGACATCGGGTAGCCTTTTTCCTCTGGCCTTGAAATGGTATTATACGTTCCCTGCTTTAGCAGTATTGTAGGCCTAATTGTTAAAACACTTGAGCAAAGATCCTCTACATGTCCTCTTTGATTCCACTAATGCTTAAAACATCAGCTCTGTTCCTCAGTTATGTTGTAGACCATGAAGTTGCTTCATTTGCCACTTGTTTAAAATCAGATTCCCTGGCTGATGCCCCTTGCATAGTTATTGAGTCAACTGGCCTGTGAGATTTCTAATAATAACGCGCTCTAAAGGGGCAAACGTCCATCTATAATTAGATGGTGGACAGAACTGCAGCTGCCCCATCGCTGCTTAACAACACAGACGCGGGGATGCTCCCTTTTCAAAACGCTATGCCATTGTGGTGCCATTAAAACTCATAATGTGACTGTCACTTGAGCCGCTTTGAGGTCTATTTTCCAATTATAAATATTTATGATGACATTCAGTGAGGTGCAATGTATGTCTGAGCCCTTACAGAAATAAAATACCATAAAGGTCAGGATGTTACTTAATATTCCTTCACAATTTGTAGTTGTAATACATCCATTGACCACTTGATGGCGCCATCACATCAATCACAAGCCCATCACTCACGTCAGTTTTATCTATCTTTGATGCTGCACCTTTAGAGATGAGTTATCAATCGGATTACTGAGCTGTACAATCTTCCAATGTAGCATTTAATATGGTTGTATAAGTTAAATATTAAAGTATCTGACCACAGTCTTGCTCCAACAGGGATGGATGTAATACAGTATATGCATGGCACCCATCCCCTCTTGTGAGGGAGGACGGACCCGCCTTTACTTCCTCAATTCCAATCCTCATCTAAAAACGGCAGCCAAAGTCAAGCTGTCCAGTGACAGCCATAAAATACAGGAAGCTGACCAGTTTCACCTACAAAATTAAAAAGTAAAATGTATGACAAAATAAAAGAAACTGGGTTTGAGTCTGAGTCAAAGTCTCAAGTCTTATACTTTACTTGCAAGCCAAAACTTGCACGTCCATGATCTGTCACTTAGTAATTACAAAATCCAAAACTACATCAGATTAGCTCCTCCCGGCCCTCGCAGTATAATTGCTGGGAGGCTGATTTAGAGATGTATTATTGTTTATTTAAATAACACAAAACCCACGTTTTTTCAATACTTTCATGCTGCCAATATTAGTGAAAACTATGATAAAAGTACTGTACTAAATTGGTCTCAAGCTTAGCACACTTGTTTTCATTACTGTGTAATTCATTACTTTAATAGAAAATAATGACTCCCATATAATGTTCCCCAGTGACTCAAACGAATACCAAAATGCATCACTACCCTGGACACGCAGGACACATCTCTTATTATTCACCTTTTTTCCACGGAAACAGCTGTGACTGTAATGTAGATAAAAGTGTGCTATATGAGACCAATTTAGTATAACTGTTTCATTCATTACTTTCACTAATATTAGGGGCGGCAGTAGCCCAGTCCCAGTTCAAGTCCAATGGACCAAGTGCAGAGTGTGGACTGGTACCTGGGTACTGCTGAGGTGCCCTTAAGCAAGGCACTGTCCCCCGGGCTGTATAGTAGCTGCCCACTGCTCCTCATACTAGGATGGGTTAAATGCAGAGTCTACATTTCACTGTGTGTGCATTAAAAGATAATTAAAATCTTTCATTTCAACATGAAGGTGTAGAAAAAAACAGTTTTGGGATTATTTAAACAGTAATATATTGATTGAAGTTTTCAGCCATAATAATACGTAACAAAATACAATATTGTAAAAACCATAACTGAACGAAACAGTGAATATTGATTGAACCTTGTTAAATAAAATGTATTTCTACTGTAACACTATCGAAAAGTGACCGTTGGGAATCTTATTTTGAAGACTTGAACCGGAAGTGTGTGGTTTCCTTCACCCTAGTGCAGTAAAGTTCAGTGAGGCAAGTCATCGCACAAGTGTCCCAGGGGCAGGAGGCTTTCATCAAGTTTCCCACATCCTTTTCTTCCGGATAATAAACTAATTTATTCGAACCGTCCGGGGACCGGGACACGGGAAACATGGCTGCTATTTCAGCCTGGTTCTGGAACGAGAGGTTCTGGCTCCCACACAATGTAACCTGGGCGGATCTGGCTGACCCAGCTCCCGGGGTGGAGTACCCCAAAGCCGGACACTTGTTTTCTGCCTTACCGCTGGCTTTGGGGATGTTCGCCTTCAGGCTTCTCTTCGAAAGGTTAGTACTCGCCTCTCATGTCGGGTGCTTTTCTTGTAAGTGACCTAAAAGTGACTTTTAACAGGTTTCTTCACAACAACGGAGTGATGGCGTTGCTAGCGGTGTGTGAACCAACATCTTTAAATGTGTGTGAACTCGGGTCAAACACCAATATGTCCTCATGACCTGGTACTTCTGTCCACACATTACTATCCATCTGTACTTTTATTTTCTTTCTCTCCTACTTTTAAACACAAATGTGTGTTTACAATTGTCTCTTGGGAGTTACCTTCAGGTGCATGTAACACCGTTCGTTGGGGGGCACCCCTTCTCAAAACTCTTGTCAGTGATGTTTGGGGTAACGCCAGAGTAGTTGGGTAATCATTGACTGTTAACCAATCTGTTTATGTGTCTTTAGCTGCCATTAACTGAAGCATGCAAGCGTGCTAGGGAGTGCTGCCACTGCCCTGCCAGCCTGCTGCTTCTGTGAAACTTCCCCATCTTCTTGTCCCATTATAAGATCAAGGTATCCATCAGGTCCTGTGTAAATGTTAAGCTGTGTTGAAAAGTGGAGGAGGCCACGGTGTCATTGATGGAGTTCAACAACAAAGACTCTTAAACCAATGCACGCTCTGGGTTGGTACACACTTGGATGCCAGCCAACTGTGAAGATGTCCTGAAGGCGTTTTTGCTTTTGGCAAACCAGAGCAAAGCTTTAATGTAACTAATTAGCCAATTGTTGCATAGTTTGAGATGTTGTTGAGTTATCTTATAACTGGCCTGACCTTCTTCCTCGTATAAAGAGAAAACAAAAAGGTCATTCGGAGAGCGCAGACCTTCGCCAAGGTTGTTTCCATATGTGAAAAATCATGCGTGTATCCGCATCGGGATTTGGATCGGTTGTTCCTTGGCCCATGCTACACCCTTCCACCAAGTATCATGAACATCAGGCAAGAAGTTTTTGCATATAAACTTCTCGCAAACAAATCAACAAACCAAACCGAATACATAACCTCCTTGGCGGAGGTAACAAGTCCAAGTTTAGAAGAAAGTCTGTCAGGGCAGATGTATTTGTCCTGAATATCTTATTATTACTCCCTTAAAACAGATTCTCTTTGGGAAGTTTTGGTGTCTTGTTTATCGGTCTGGGGAAGCGAAGGGGAGTGAAAGCTTCTTTTTTTGTGAACTGAAACTGACTGTTAACAGGAAAAACTACATTTACTGACATATTTGTTGACTGAAACTTTTATTACTGGACTAAATGTCCTAATAACGTGGTTTCAGTATTTGTTAAGGCATTGAAGTGTTGATGGAGGGGTTCGCCTGTTTTACTGCAGCTTCAGCTTAAAAGAATTAGAGGAGTTTTGCATTGAATCCAAGAAAGTGGACATCATGAGAGACCAGTTCCTATTACTCAAATATTTCCTTGCTTATGTAAACAATTGCTATAGTATTGTGTTTGTTTAGTGTTGAAGCTCGAGGTCAGCTGTAGGGCTTCAATGTATGGAGAAACACTGCAGGTTGACACAGTTGTTGGATATCTCAGTAGTGATATGAGATGGGATAAAACAAAGAAAAGTTTACAATTGCAGTTCGTGTTTAGCAATATGACAATATATTTGAGACGATTTCCATCAAATATATTTTTGAATACAGTGTATACCGAGGTAGATATTGTTTTTCGAGAGCTGCAACGATTAGTTAACTAATCAATTAGTCAATAAACAGAAAAAGTAATAAAGAAAAAGAGTAATTTTTCATGCAAAAATGGCAGTAAATGCTGTTTTCATCTTCTGAAATATGGAGATTTATATCATTAGCTTTAGGGTTTGGACTGACAAAAGAAGACCTTGAGAACAGGGATGGACATTCTTCACTATTTTCTGACATTTTATAGACCAATCGATTTATATTAGAAAATAATCTGCAAATAACATGCAACACAAGACGAGCATTGTCATTGTCTTCTTAATGTTTTAACTGCATGGCTATAAAAAAAGGTACGTGATCTGGGCTCGCATAACTATTAGCTTGGGATTCGCGATTAGCCAGTTAGCTTTGTGTGACCTTTTAATCAAATGGCCTTCTATAGGCAACAAAGGGAAACGTACCTAAGGCACTACAGCTGTCTGTTACACATAATGTAAAGGAACACCGGCAACAACAGTTGGCAAAGCATTGCGGGTAGAAGAAATGAATCTGAGTAATATGAAATATTCTCGTGAATCTGAATTAGATTGCAGGGGATGGCCCGTTGACACTCAGGCATGGGTTTCAGACATGACACCTACAACTCCAAACACACTGTCAAACTATTTAGACCGAGTCAAGTGGCTGTAAATAAGTATCAATCAGATATTGAAGGTGTCTTAGGGGAGTTGCTGTTCAATGAGATGCACACAGCTATGAGGTAACCTGTCTCGGGTGTCAAAGCTGGACTGGTTGTCCCTCTCTAACACCAGACTGTCCTCCAGGAGAGACTGATCCACACTGATGTTATCAGGGAGCGTAAACGCTGCCGCTGTCTGACACTGGCTGGCTCATTCATTTATTTATCAGATAAAAACATCACACCGCAGCTTGAGTTCATACTTTCTGCAGAACCTAAACACAGACTGTGCTGTTGGTGTATACACACACACACACACACACACACACACACACACACACACACACACACACACACACACACACAGTGATAGGGTCAGGCGCTCACACTATGTCTAAGTCTGTCACAAACTCTTTTGACTTTCGGCCTTTTTGGTGTGTTGAAATGTAAATTCAACCACTTCCGTTTCTCTTTCTCTTCGACTGACTTTCTCCTTGCAATGCTTTCACTTTGACTCTTCCAAAAATAAATCTGCAACTATTTTTGACAAATAATATATATATATTTCAAGCAAAAATGCCAAACCACGACGCTGTTTTCCAGCTTCTGCATGTGAGGATTTTTATGCTTTTCGTCATTTATTATAGTAAACTAAACATCTTTTGGTTTTATGTCATTCGGTCAAATAAAACAAGTTATATGAATATATCAAATTAAAAATGTTCTCTATTTTATGACATTAATTAAGATTAATAGACAATGAAAATAATCTTTAGGTTATGCATTTGAAAAAAAACATTTCAATTCTTCAGCTTCTCAAATCAAACAACTTCATTCTTCAGTCATTCACATTTTACTTAATAGAAAGTGAAACTTTGACTTCTTGCAGCACTTCCAGTGTTTCAGTAGTAAACACATGCTTTCTATGCTTCTAGTTATGCTTTCTGAGAATCTACAGAACCTGTGTACTTTACCTAATATCAGTCATACAGTGTTATCTTGGTCTACTGCAGTTTGTGCCGTAAAGATGAGATCATTCAGTTCTGTGAGGAAGAATACAGACACGGTGGAGACTTTAGAGTATCACGTTTATGCTTATTTTTTCTTATTGTAGTTTATCAAAGTCTTACTTTTCACCAGCTCGTGTGACATTCTCTCTACATGCAGGCAGTTCCTCTCTCTGACTAACTGCTGTCCTCAGCTGCCTCACCGAGCCCGCCTCTCATAGACCAGTGTCTTCTTGTTTGATCACAATCATGGCTTTGCTGTTGGCAGTGATTTTGTAGATGGGAGCGGTCAGTGTGTGTGTGTGTGTGTGTGTGTGTGTGTGTGTGTGCGTGTGCGGGCAGGCAGGCAGGCCTCGGCCCTTCTAATCCGAGTCATGGGTTGAACGTTGTTCAGATGTGTATGAGATTATGACCAGACAGATCTGACCATTTTGACTGTCCCCCCGCCCCCCATAAAGAAACACTAACATATTCTCTCTGTCACAAGTGAGGAGAGGGTTGACCTTGAACAAAAATGTTGACGTGATGCATTAAACATCCTCCTTGTTCAGTGTTCTGTTTATTACCCACATAATGAGGCATTGTCTCTCCTAGTGCTGCACAGTACGTCGTTTCAGCATCGACAACGCAATGTGCGAGTGCACAATAGTCACATTGCACCCACGTCCACGTGCTGCTTAATATACCCAGCCATTTTAAGGGTTCTTAGATACAGATTTAGTTGCCAGTGAGTGACATGCAGCGAACTATCAATTTATCAAACAACCAAAGCAGGCCCCGCTAGTCGTCGACCACAACCTGAAAATGAGCGAGGAGCAGGAGAAAATCACAGAAAAAGGAAGATTTGGTTGCAAAAAGAAACGCAACATTAGTAGCATTGAAACATTTGGGCTACAGGAAGGATGATGTTGACCAAAAACGGTTACTTTGTCGTCGCCTGTTGAAAATGCCTGTATTTATTCATACCAGGTCAGGTTTTCTCCAATATCACGCAGCCCTAGTCTCACCCTAAAAGTCTTGTTTCTTCCATGTTAAATGAAGACCACAGTTACATTCGGTACTGTGCCACGAATAGAGTCGTGTCTGTGCTCGGCCTCCTTGGTCGTATGTCGCTCGCTCTTCCCTTCACAGACCACACTGAGCCTGTCTCTGTGTGACGGGCTTTGTGTGTGTTGGAGTGGTCCGGCTCTGAGGAAGAACAGGGATGTTTTCACGTTTGACATAAATAGATTAGCTTGCGTCTCTTGCCTTTTCCCCCCCCCCTCCTGTTGCTGCAATGCGCTGATTAGCACAGCAGGTTCAGGCTTGTATGGACACTTTTCTCTTTAATTGTGAAAGGGCTGTGGTGACTACACTGTTACCAGTAACTGCGCCACGTCAACTCATCTTAACCCAAGTAATTGGTAGCAGTTTGATAGAGATTGTTAGCTATTAAGACAATTACGCAAAATGAGACTTAGAAGCTGCATCACATTCAGGTGCTTTTTTTATTCTCAAGGAGCAATTAAACAGTGAAAAGTAATATTTCACAACATCACGCCACATGAAACTGACCTATCCAGTCTAACTTCTGTGCAGACGTCAGACAGACACAGTCATCAGTACACTGCGGTTTTGTTACTTTCAGTGTCATTTTCAATAACTTCTCGTTACAGGTCACCCAAAGAACCACGTAAAAATTAAATAGCTTGAAGAACCTGTGTTGAGTCACATAGGTTTGAAATGACTTGTTGTATTCTTTAAACTTTATGTGTATAGACAAATACACTTGCTAGTTTGGATGATATGAAAGTGATAGGACGCAGCCACTTTGATCTACAACAAGTCATTACACACGACAACAAGTCATTTCAGTTCAATGAGAAAGGGGTTGGAGGTAAAGCTGCTTCTTGCAGGAAGGTGTTAGTAAAAACAGGGAGGACTAGAAGTGTGAGCGGTTTCACGTGAGATGAAAAGCCCTTTTGCAGTTTTTCTTTTTCCTTCTCATAACAAGGCTATGTTGTGGTGAGTGTCAGATTCCCATCACCGGGAACCATCTCCTCGTACATCCTCATACAAAGGAGCTTTCATCGTACAGTTCAACACTAGTTCAGTATTGTGTTTTAACAAATACTTGGCAGAAAAATCTATTATATCTCGCTGACTCGATGAGAGATCGACTGATCAAAAAGTGGATAAACATTTACAGTGGCAAGATTGTCAAAAATCAAATGGTTGCAAATCTGTTAGTTTTTTTTATCAATAAAAAAAAATATAATAATAAACCTAAAAACTATGTTTTTTAAACGTTGTACAAAAGAATATGATACTGGCTGATCAGGTTTGTAAACATGGGTGCACCTGATATGTGGGTCATGAAGTTTAAATCTGTCATGTTTCCTTGTCGCTGCTATTTCACAATGTCTTTTTTGATTAAATGAACTGTATCAAAAGATAATGGTCACAATGTTGCTATTAGTAATATTCACTAATATAATAGGGAGTCTTGTTTTTACCACATACCAGACTTTATTAGATGCTTCTTCATGACTGGAAACACAATTTGACAATCAAGTCAAATACTTAGTTGAAGAATCTCTGACTGTGTGTCAATGATTTGAGGAACTTGTGGGAAAAACCCATCGAAGAAACCGTTGTGGTTTGTGTGTTTCATTTCTTCTTGCTATTTTTTATTTATTAGTGCTTCCATGTTTAATTGCCATTGCAATATGCAATTTGGGATAAGTTTTCACACGTATTTGTTCTTGATATAGACAGTTTATAACTATACAAGGTTTGCCTGGAAACAAATCATACTCTTGAGACGAACGTTGAATAATGAAACCATGACATGTGATTAAGTAATACTGGGACACGGACGTGACTCACACTTTATTCTGAGGCATTAACATAGTTTGCATTCCTCGTTCACACTGAGGGGTATGACCACACCACAGTTTACAAAGCAGTCTTGTAGAGTTGTGTTATTGTGTGTCCGCAGGGCACAGAGTCCTACAATTTCTTTTGAAGGAATTTTAGAAACTTCCAGAATACCAGTAAAATGCACTTTGCAGCTTATTAACATGTGCTTTGATTGCATTACACTGTTGTGAATGTACAGAGCAATAATAATAGATCCTAATAGATGATAACATGAACACAGAATCACACAATTATTATTGTTCTTTTCTCGTGAACTAAACCTGGAGCTCCCTCGCAGAGACTGACCTCGTAGACTTGAGCTACTTGTGTCCAAATGGGCTTTATTTTATTTGAGCTTCCTGTGTCCTCAACCAGAGGAAGTGTTTTAGAGTACCACTGTGGTTAATAAACGAACTGCGTCTGTGCTGTGAAGTCGGTTTCAGTCGTGCAGCTCTGACAAAAGACTCTTTTCTTCCTGTTAGAGAGACGTGTTTCACAGGTAAAGACCACAGGAATGAGTTTCTGAGTACATCGATGCTGCAGCCCCACAGACAACCTTGCACATAACGATATCTAAAGAGATTGTTGTCATAAAAACAACTTATGGTGCAGAAGATGGTATGAGTCTCTCACCGATAGTAATATTATTTCATACTTATTTAGCTACGTTGGTAGTCGGGAGGTATGTTGTGTGACACCAAAAGTAATTTTTTTCCTGTAATTAATTCTCCTGTCATCATGCATTTTGATCATGTAAAGCTATGTTCTTTTGAAGGTCAGTGTATTTCTACGCACAGAGAGCCATTGTTGCAGCCGAGCGATCTGCGCGGAGAATAAACACTGAACCTGCTGCACCTGAGTCACAGGTTGCTGCTTAATAATATCCTGTATCCTATCTGTGTTATATTTGAGCTTTTCTTTCTTCAAGAAGAAGGATTTATGGCCCTCTATAGACATGCGAGAAGGCTTTCTCACAAATAAAAAGTTATGGCCATGAGCCAAACATCATAGCGACCCAGCAGCACAAATTGCCAATAATAAGCCACTCGTTGTGCAGATGTTTGTCACAGCACAGCTTTCCTAATTTTGTTCGGATAAACATTTCTGGTGACCTCAGAGCATCTTTCCCAGCTGAAAGTATGACAGATCAGTCCTAACGAACAGAACTACAGGCAGGGGTCGTGCAAGGTCAGTAATGTTCCCATAATGAAGGAGTCATCCAAGAATTACTGGGGATTTAGAGAAGCTCTTTTGCTTTATGAAATATTAGCCAAACAGGCTAATGCAACATTGTACTTGAAACCTTCAGGCCAATAAAGCCCAACAACAGACGACTGGCACAACCAGAGAGAGAGAGCGAGAGAGAGAGAGAGAGAGAGAGAGATAGAGAGAGAGAGAGAGAGAGAGAGAGAGAGAGAGAGAGAGAGAGAAGATAGAAGCTAGAGTGAGAGAGAGATAGATATAGAGCGAGCTATCTATAGTGCTCGGCTGCCTACGATATCTGCAATACGAGAGCGTTCTCTAGAGAGAGAGAGATCCAAAAGAACCAAACCTGTCTTTAGCCTGAAGATTCAAACAGCTGATGTAGTCCAGGGAGTAGCTGGCACTTAAAACGTGCCTTGTGGAGTATCTTTGTTTGTAAACAAACAATAATTATCTTTACATTCAGCATTTCTCACCACAACGCAATGTGTCCTTAAGGTCTAAGGAACATGATGAAGCATTTCCTTCCTCAGCATTGTTCTTTAAAAGTTTGAAACCTGCATAGTTTCCCTTCAGGTTTTACCAGCAAGAAGTAGTCTTTTTTTTTCCTGCCCTTGCTGGCGCATTTCTGCATAATCTGACTCCCATCTGGAGTTAATATCCATGCACTGATTTTATATAACTACTGCTCTAAATTCTCATACCGCCAAATGTGAAAATAGAGCTATCTTAAATGTGTTCACATAAATGACAAACACATCTGGAGAGACTGAGATTGTATCGTGAAGATCGAGGAGGTGTGTTTGATAAGATCTTTTCAGTGGAAGGACTAATGTGTTGTGTCTCATATAAAGCACCTTGCTGTGTATATTCTTTTTACTATGTGTATACACTTTTGTTTTTTTTTTAAAGAAAAAAGGCTTTGTGGTTATTGTTATTACCTCGAATATGTTCTGTTTGTGTTTTCTTTTTTGTTGCTGCTTGGGCCAAGCAGGTACTGCAAGTTTTCCTCACGGAGAGCGAGTTTGCATGTTTTAACGACATCATCTCCCGTTTACACCTCTGCCACAGGTTTATTGCGAGCACTTGCGCCCGGAGACTCCACATCCAGCCCGGTGCTGGAAGGAGAGCTCAGCCCAATGCAGTGCTGGAGAAAGTGTTTACATCCATCACCAAGGTTTGCTTTCCTGATTTCATCTTTCTCTTTTTAAAGAAGCATCAATGTACTGGAGCGTCAGTGGCTGATATCATCGGACACCCCAAAGATCATATGAGGGTTAAACATATGGAGAGTCCACAATATGACACTATTTGCATTACATTTGAGTTTAGTTGCATGGAGCGATTGATGTTTTGTGGTTTATATGTGATTAAGTTGGAGGCTGGATGCAGGCAGTGAAACTGATTGTTTGTTAATAAATCAAACTATGATCAAGATGATAGTTTTAATTTACTTTTAAATGTTTTTAATTTCCTATTCTTACTTTTTTCTACACTACAGTGTGTATATGTGTGTGTGTGTATATATATATATATATATATATATATATATATATATATATATATATATTATAAAATATATATATATATATATATATATATACATATATTTATAAATATATATTTATTATTATTATTAATTTTTTACACAAAATAGTGTTGATTTTTTTCAGTATTCGTTATTTTAAACCTAATGATTAATGACTTTGCTGAAATAGTGTCCTGCCTTTGTGAAGCACTTTGGTTTTTGAAATAAAGAAATAAAGATTATTATGGTGGGTTTTGTTTGGTGAGGGGACCGCACTTGGGCACGGACGCTTATCTATTATGCAAGAGCACATTTCTGTCCCGAAAGAAAACTAAATTCTTTAAATGTCTCACTTGATTTGTTGCAGTTTTCACTGACGTCCTGCTGATAATATTTGTATCTGCTGACTTCACGCGCTCCCATTGAGAGTGTTATCTTGAGGATCTCAGAGATTGGAAAATAAAGCTCAGAACTGCAATATGCTTGGACTGGATTCTGTGAACTTCACTTTAATCCAAACCGAGTTATTTTCTCTTATTTTCTCTCTGCACAGAATCCAGACTCTCGCCATCTGGACGGCCTGTCCAAGCAGCTGGACTGGGAGGTGCGAAAGGTCCACCGTTGGTTCAGAAACCGCAGGAACCAAGATAAACCCAGCACACACACTAAATTCTGTGAGAGCATGTAGGTTAATCCCTGTTGTGCTCACCTTTAGTGTGCTGTGTGTGTGTGTGTGTGTGTGTGTGTGTGTGTGTGTTCCAGTATTTCTAAGTTTGTGTTACTTCAAGGCCTGTTTATTGTTAGATTTAGAATAAGAATCATGTAATGTTAGGATTGTGGCGAGACATGTATTGCTAAGGGGCATGTATACCGTGTGTTTTATTTTGAATGTGCTGTTTCTTTCTTAAACCAGCCCTATTTTCTGGATCATAATTCCTTCTCGTTCACTTGTAGGTGGAGGTTTACATTTTATTTGTTCATATTTACCTGTGGGTTCCGGTTTCTGTGGCAGGTGAGCAATCGGCAAACGGAGGAGAAATGAGCTTTTAGTTGTTATTGTTTGTTCTTTCATTGAGAATATTTGATTGGCTGGATATATTTCCAAAGATAACAGCCTTTAGGATTACAAAAGCTCTAATACGTGTTTGTTTTTTAGTCTCCTTGGATGTGGGATACACGGCATTGCTGGTACGGTTATCCCTATCAGGTATGATATGCTTTGTCTATATAATCTATTATCTATAATGCAATCTAATACAATAAGTACAGCGTCAGAAATGACCTCAGAGTTGAACTATCAAAGTCAAAAACTGAACTTTTAAAGTATAACAGAGTTAACCATGAAAAGCCAAAATAGGAACGTGTGTTGACTTATTTTTATGGAAGCCCTTTTCTGCCAAAGTGATCTCAAAATAATGACTTAGGATTGCAAAGTAATGATAAACTTTCTCAAAATAATAAGTTAGTTAAAATGTGTCAAGAGGGTCATTTATTTTCATCACAAAGATAAGTTTTCATCTTTTTATGTTTTACTGTTGGCTTCTATATTGTTTCCTTGCTCCTTGTATAAATGATAATGTGTCATTAAAAGCAGTTAATGACAAGTTAATATTATGCAGCTGTTTTGTTGCAGGTATGCGTTTATAATGCCGGCTAACTGTCTTTTTGCAGATGTCAGTCACAGACAGGCCCACTGGTAACATTTCCATCATATTCAAACTCAAGCTACAAGTTCACATTTGTCCTGATTACAGCTATAAATTTAAATATATTTCATGCCGTTAAAGGCCTTATCTGTTATCTGACAGAGATTTAAACCCTCACACACTGTCCATTCATATCTGCCTTTTGTTATGAAATGAGATTGAACCCAGTGTAAAACACATTCACTGGACAGCACGATGTTTTATTCATTAAGTCACTTTGGACATCATGGTGATTCACCGGGACAGGGTGTGTTTGCACAGCGGTGGTCTCACGTCATTATTTCACTCTTAATACTGTGTGATATATATATATATATATATGTATGTATAGTTTGTGTTAAAAAACACTTTTAAAATGAATAAAATCGTGATCTGGACTGAATCCATCTCACCTTTCTGTCTCCTCAGGTCATGACTCCGGGTCTTTACCGCTACTATGTGACAGAACTGGCCTTCTACTGGTCCCTCATGTTCTCCCAGTTCACTGACATTAAAAGAAAGGTGAGCGGAACAACACTGTCTGTTAGGTTGGACCACACTGGATACACCACAGTCGATGTTCACTGTGAAACTTTCATTAATACGTTTATTGTTCTTCATTTGGCAGTGGCAGAAAGTGTGTGTGTGTGTGTGTGTGTGTGTGTGTGTCCATGTGAGATGCAAAGTGTTTTTAAATGTATGTGCATAATTCACAGTGCAACAAGATGAACCTCTGTTTTGTTACAAGTTCTTACAGTTGTGTTAATTTTGTACAGTCACATGTTTTAGTTTTTTTTGGATGGGGGCGGAGCGGAGCTGCTCCATCTGTGAGCGCTTTGTATTTTTGGCACGAGGGCACCCACAGTCATGTGATTGCAGGATGGAGCGGGCCTAACTCTATTGGAATTACATACATTCCACTGAATAGCAGCATTAGTGTTAGTGTATAGCGTTAGTTATAGACACTTGCCTTTTAATGTGTTAGATGTTTCTTACAGCAAATATCTGGAATGGGAAGCTGGAAAAGTGCCAGTGCTATTAGTAGATTTGGGGTTTTCCAGCTAAAGGAAATTCCTAAAGGTCTTTCTCAGTGTTAAACCTTTACTCAGCTTAGTTGCATTGTGGGTACTTTACAGTTTGTTCAAAAACACAAAGTTAGTGAGTAAATATTTACAATAAGATATACTTACAAGATAAACAAAAGAGCCTGTATTCATGCAAACAATGGTGACTTGAACACATTTGACTTCAACAGAAGAAGATTTTCAGGTTTTAAGACCTTTTTTCTTTATAGAGATTCTGTGAACATGGAAGCTAACGCTTCACTGGAATTACGAACTCAACAAAGTCTTTGTAGTTGGAACTTGACTCAAAGTCCCAGTCAGGAGATGTCAGTCTGGAAATCTTGTACAAAAACATACACATTATGTTTTTTACAACGCTCTTCTGTGGCAGTGAGCATTAAAACTGCTGAATACATGTTGAATTAAGAGATCAGATGAGATCGAACGAGATCAGACGAGATCAGATCAGTTGAGATCAGATCAGTTGAGATCAGATCAGATCAGTTGAGATCAGATCAAATCAGATGAGATCAGTTGAGATCAGATCAGACGAGATCAGATCAGACGAGATCAGATGACATCAGATCAGTTGAGATCAGATCAGACGAGATCAGTTGAGATCAGATCAGTTGAGATCAGATCAGTTGAGATCAGATCAGTTGAGATCAGATCAGTTGAGATCAGATCAGTTGAGATCAGATCAGTTGAGATCAGATCAGTTGAGATCAGATGAGATCAGATCAGTTGAGATCAGATCAGTTGAGATCAGATCAGTTGAGATCAGATGAGATCAGATCAGTTGAGATCAGATCAGTTGAGATCAGATCAGTTGAGATCAGATCAAATGAGCCTTTATTGATCCCCAGAGGGGAAATTCAGTTGTTGCGACATCACAAGGACAAAAATAAGTACAGATAGAGAAAATAAAGAATAAGAGGTTTATAAAACTAAAATAATATAAATGGTAATGTAAAAGAAGTAAAAGACTAAGTATTCCTTCAGTATAGCAATTTAAAATAATAAATATGGAGCAATCAGACCTCAACCCTTTTTAATTAAAGAAAAGACATAATTAAGACCTTATGGTATCTATCCACCCTGTGGTCGGCTGCTGGCAGCTCTGACTTGACTGAGATGCACACGTCTGCTCTCTTTGCTCTCAAGTCTCTGCATGTGCGTCTGTCTTTGGTTGTTCTGCACTATTAATCTCCCCCACACATCTTCTCTCTCTGTCAGTCTGCATGAATCCAGCACTACCAGTTTGATCCGTCTGTTTCCTGTAAAAGAGTCGAACGTTACTGTTGAGCTGTTAGGAGACAATGGAGATGAACTGCAGTACGTATTCCATTATCCATCCTCCTCTCTCACGTTGGTCGTACATCGGGCTTTTGTTACAGCTTTGTAATATTGCAGCTGTGAATGTCGGACAGAGGATGCCAAGGAGACGCGGTTCTAAAACATTTAGAGAGGATAAATACTTGCAGTTCAAAGAGCATCGAAACACATCCACTCAAAGTGTGCATGCGTTGTATATTTTGCTATATTCACTGTTTTGTGGCTTCTTGATTCACAGCCTGTTTCTTTCCATCTTGTGACAGTCGACATGAATAAATCGTTTTGGTATTAGTAGTGGCGATGTGTGGGATGGGAGGGGGCATGAAGCAACGTTTTATTTTACGCATTCTTTTGGTGTTGTAATGCAAAAAAACCACAAACGAAGAAGGTACAAGAAGGTTTTCACATGAATGCCAGATCAGCCCGCCCCTCCCTCCCAATACCACATATCCCCCATAACACACACACACAAATGTGTCCGCAACCATCTGTGTAGCTTGGATTCTCTACGAGCAGGTGATTGGTTAAGAGTAAAGATGATTGTTTGTTTGTTGTCATGGCTCCCAGCACACACAAATCCCCTCGCTTCCTCCGTGACTTCTTTTACATCTCTACTTAATTATTACTTTTTTTATGACATATTTATGGCTCCTTTTGTTTATGACATACTGTACTATTCAACTACTTTTTTAATGAGAAACATACATGAGAGCGCAGACAGGAACCAGGGGAGAGAATAAGAGGTATGGCACGCAACTAAAGTCTGAAGCCAGACTCAAACCCGGGACGTTGGGGTTACATGTGTGTGTCTGAACCGCTACTTCACCAGGAGCCTCAACCGTAAACCCCCCCCCCTCTGTGTCAACTTGTAATTCTCGGTAGAATTTCAACCACCAAAGCCCTCGATGGCACAACAAGGAAGTGGGATTTGTGTAAAAACACCAACATAAGTGAAGCTTACAAGTAAACAATCAGTGTACATGTATGCTAACCGTCCCTCTCCCTCTCTCTTTAATTTCAGGACTTCCTGATCATGTTCATCCATCACTTAGCGACTGTTGGCCTGATCAGCTTTTCTTACGTCAACAACATGACACGAGTTGGGAGCCTTGTGATGTGCGTACACTGATGCCTCTGACTTCCTGCTGGAGGTCAGTCAGACACAGCGGTGACTGTGATCACACACACACACATGATGATTCAATTGTAACAATACTGTACTCTTTGCTTCTGGACATGTCACGCTCTAACTGTAATCCTCTTCACCCGGTCCTTAGTCTTCGTACTTTATTTACAGATTTCCTGACGGCATTAAAGGGAAAGGTTTATCTAATGGCCACTTAGTGTATAATGTGATTTTAATGAAAACAGTGATACATCTGATACTGAAGAGAAGTTATCGCTAATATGTTTGATAGACTAATACTAAACACATAAAGTAAAGATAAGGAAGAAACAAGAGCGTAAGACTGCTGTTGATACAGTGTAGCCTCTGCTTTTACATTTACGACCGTAGTTTCCTCTTTGTTCAGGAGCCTTTTGGCTTCATGTCAGTTTGTTTCTTACACAAAGAAGATGAATTGTCTGGCATTTCCAGTCACTTCCTCTTGGCTGAAATCCAAATAGACCAGTGGTATAAGCCCGGGAATTAAATAGGGTTGAGAAAACAATTACAGTGCTCTACATTCAACGTACCATTAACTGTTACTTTTCTTTCTATTTTGTTTTTCTACAGGCAGCCAAGCTGGCAAACTATGCCAAGTTCCAGCGCTCGTGTGACTTCCTCTTCATTGTGTTTAGTGTGGCGTTCTTCATCACACGACTAGTTATATATCCAATATGGTGAGTTCTCAGAGTAAAACTACTCTGCCATTTATGAATTCATTAATAACAGCAGGGGCAACGGCAAAACATTACGAAACAAACATTACATGGAAACAGATACGTAATGAATGACCTTGTCTTCATGTTTGTCATGTTTTATCAGTTAGTTTGTGTTTTTGTGTGACTTTGGTGAATCTGAACAAACTGACTGAACTGTGTTCTGCGAGGCAAAGTTACTGGAGTCTGGTGGCTTCCAAGAGAACGTAGATTACGGCTTCAGTTCTCCGTCGGAAAGGGCTGTCTGACAGCAAGGTAAAGCGGTACAATGTGTTTTGCTGCAGCCTCAGCAGTACATTACTTTGCCTCCCGCCTGCTTCTCCAAACTGTGAGTGTTCTGACCGCTATCTACAACACGGTCTGTTGTTGTACCTCACACAGCCCCACTTCAAGCAACCCTAACCATCCCTTTTTAAACTGAGCAGTTTAGATAGCGACTGCTCCTAAACAGAGGCCTGGATGTTGAAGCTCGACCTCCAGAGAGACGGACAATAGGGAACCTATCATTGCCGAAAAGTAACCCGAGCAGCTATATTCAGTGTCTTGGTGTGGATGAGTGATAAAGCTAGTGTTGCCGCTGCAGCTACCTGAACTGAAATCCATACCTCTGCTGGGGGACGTGGCTCTGTTGACAACCTCCTGCCACTCACCTGGATTTAAAGGAAGACATGACCTCACCATCTACTCGCGTAACATTACAGTCGACCTATGTTACCCGCCCGCTTGGTTGCCATGGCATCCAAATGGGACTTACATTGTACCGCGATAATGGGCCTCATTAGAAGAGTGCTGGTTAATAATGTGATTAAAGTGCAGCTTGACTTCACATCTATTTGTCTCCTCGTTCTCCAGGGTCCTGAACTCCACTATGTTTGAGAGCTGGGCCATAGTCGGGCCGTACCCGTCCTGGTGGCTCTTCAACTTCTTGCTGCTGGTTCTCCAAGTGCTGCATATCATCTGGTCCTACCTCATAGCACGTATAGCTGTCAAAGCCATGCTGCGGGGCAAGGTGGGTCACCACACAGACGCGTTACTGAGAAGGACTGTAAAGTAAAGTCGATCCGAGCGAAAGAAAATTGAAAAGAAACTGTAGTATGTACTTTCCCGACGATTTGTTTCCCAAACTATTATTTTCTCTGTTATCTGAGTAAGAATGTAGCAGATGGGTCGATAATGGAAATGATCATTAGTTGCAGCCCTTCTGTATTGAGCTGCTGAGGGGTTTGACACTTCTAAGCCATGTCTGCACAAATCGATTGTTTAAAAAGTTTGTTTATAGCCACTAGGAACCTGCAAATAAACATCTTCTGACTAACTTAGCTTTCTGTTACTGTACGTTCACAGGATTAGTGCAGCTCAAACTGTCCAAAGTGGCGTGATTTAAAAATAACTCTTCTTTAATGATGTGTCAGCAAAGATGTCCCAAACCTATTGACCCCAAAACATTCGCTTGGAGGAGCTATAAAGAATCCCAAATGAACATTATTCCCAACCAGACATTTGTCTATGACCAGAATGTTTACTGAAACACAACACGCTACTACTGGAGATGAGTTTTCTGCCTCTTCACTGTCCCTGACTCTGTCTCGTTCTCTCTGCAGACGCCGTTTGTTTCCTCTCCCTCTGGAATGAGAGAGGGAGATCCTGTCTTTCTGTCTGTCTTTGTCCACTGAGCCGTTCTCCACTGATCTCTCGCTTCTTCTCCGTTTGCTTTGTCTGCTTGAGACTTTTCCCTCCTCTGTTTCTGGCTGTAAGTTTCTGTTGACTCCCTCTGCTGGAATTCCTTTCACACATCTTAATTTCATCTGTCCTGTCAATTTGTTATGGATTCAGTGCAGTTGCAGTGGGTTTATTAAACTCGACAGCTTTTGCAGTTAGAGCTGCAACGATTAGTCGATCGACTACTTTGATAATCAATCGTTTTGAATCTTTTTTTCATGCAAAAGAGGGAGAAAAAGGTGTTTTCAGCCTCTCAAATGTGGAGATTTCCCTGTTTTATATCCTATTAAACTGAATATCTTTGATTGTTTGGTTTTGGAATGACAAAACAAGACATCACGTTTGACTTTGAGTATTCTGTAATATAAATAATCGATAGTTGCAGTAGAGCAACACTTGGATGCACAGAGATGGCACCAAGAGGAAATGATGAGTCATGTGGTAACACTGTCATTGATGTGAGGTATGTCCTACTGTTTCTCATGCGGCAGGCGCAGCACCACCACCGTGTGGTCGTGATGAACACTGGCGATTTGCATAGATAAGACATTTGCAGGGCTTGAGGTGGCACGATAAGAATACACCCGTCATTAAACTGAACCGGTGGTTCCCAACCTGTTTGCTTGTGACCCCTTAATGTGAAGCAATATATCCTCACACCCTAACTAATTTAGTTGTTTCTAAACGTTGTGAGCAGTTAAATGTGGAGCTGTTGTACCCAAATTCAGATTCGACTCGAGTGTCTGTGGCGGAAAGTAGCCGTGCATATTTACTTGAATATTCCACTCAAAATGACTTTGTTCTGATAATTACATTTCTTTTGTTATTAGTACATTAGTTTCTGAAAACAATAATCTCCTGTTTCCTGCTCCATCTGCTTTCTAGGTGTGCAAAGATGTCCGCAGTGACATAGAGAGCAGCTCAGAGAATGAGCCCGACACGCCCACAGAAGGCCCCAAGGCTTATTGTCATTCTCCCAAGGGAGAAAACGGCACTAACGGCCACTGTGCTGCTGCCAAAGCTCGACTGCAGAACCACAGCAGCTGGTGACACGAAGCTGGGAGCCCCCTGCAGTTCATCCCTCACAACTTCTCCAAGAGCTTTGTTTGTCTTTTGGAATTCCCTTGACGTGCAAGACTCGCACATAAACACACACACACACACAGATTTGTGAACTGACGATGGATACACTGACATTTGCTTTGAAGAGCCCCGTAATGACATGTACAGCACAGCTCAAGAGGCTACATGTAAAAGTGGAAATGATATGGAAATCAGTTGACGCAAGCGATTTACATATAGTCTTATTTTTCAAACGATGGGATTTACTTTGTGCTGCAGATGTTGATTGGTTTCAGTGTTCTCTCCCAGTTTTATTGGTCGGATGAACTTGATTGTTTTTGTGTTAAGGGTTAATTCACACTGCATCACAAAGGGCAGAAAACACTAATATGTGATGTTACAGCAGGTATTATATATATGCATAACTGTATAAGTAACTTATTATGGCTGTGGTTTTATCAGCTCTTAAAATAAGGGCACCTGCAGTAAGTGTGTGTGTGTGACCAGAAGTGCACACTTGAAAGTTTATACAGCAGTTTTTGCCTTCTGCGATTTATTGTGGATTATTCCTTTAACGACGTTGTTTGGCAACTTTGTGACTTGTTTATTTCTGTTTTACGGTTGTTTTTTTACGACTTCTGAGACCAAATGTTTATGAGATTTGTCACAATCCTATGCCTATAAAGGAGGAATCCAGGTATGAGGACTATACTAAATGTCTGGTATCATGTTCTCACTTGAGTGCCTTGTAAAGATATATTTCCAAATATACTCTGTTGTTGAAAGATGTCTTTCTTGTTGCAGTCCTGTTTATAAACACAACATTGTTTTGTTTGTTTTAAGCATTTAATATAATATAATACAAACGATTACAGCCATCTTCACTCACAACATGGATTTTATACAGGTCATTGATGCAAGTAATATGTTCTTGGTTCATTTGCTTGGTGAAGTTTTAATAAACAACATCTTCCTTGTGAGTGCACAATACCCTCACAATAAAATCACTTGAATGTCCTGAGAAGAATGAACATCTTCATGATTTAGAAACGGACAAAACAAAAAGGGAGGAATGGGAAATGTCCACATCTGTTCAAAAACAAGAATAGTCCATCTCACGTCACTCTTTGAGGACTTCATCCTGGTTTTCTGCTGCCACTTTCAGCTGTTTTTGCTTCTGCATGAAGCGGTACCCTCGCATCACACACAGGTAACTGCCGTACATCGTCAACAGCATCATCGAGCCGGAAAACGCCCGATAGCTGATGTCAGCCAGCCGCTTTCCAGACACCATAATGAGGATCCTGAAGGAAACAAAGTCAGAGCAAGTTCTGCAGCAAAACACTGTACATTAAGTAGTGGTGGAAAGTCACCAATTATGTTTACTCTGGTATGACAGGTGTGGGCAATTAGGGTTGTCAAAACTTCAGACGACTTTCTCTACACACGATTATAGTGGCCTAAAGAATTCATGATTACGATAACACAATATCTATATGACGTTTTTTTATGAGATATTTTAATGACATTTATATATTTATGACTTATTTAATGATTTTTTATAGATAATGTTCGAAAGATACTTCTACTACACTCCCTAAATTTCAGAGGGAAATTGTCTTCTACGTACTACATTTATATGACAGCTGTAGATCCTAATTGACACATTAATATTATACATGCAGAACACATTGTTAGAATTATAGAGATATATATATATATATATATATATATATAGATATATATATATATATAGATATATCTATATATATAGATAGATAGATATATATATATAGATATATCTATATCTATATATATAGATATATCTATATCTATATCTATAGATATATCTATATATATATATATATATATATATATATATATATATATATATATATCTATATATATATATATATATATATCTATATATATATATATATATATATATCTATATCTATATATATATATATATATGTTATTGTTATAAATAAAGCTAACCACAAATATGAAGTAGTTAGTCAGCTGGTCTACAATTAGTTCTTCTGAATATTTATTTTATTTTGTTTTTATTGTCAACGTTAAACATTGATTTACTGCAGATTATCTTGGCTCTGATAACAGTGTCATTGCTTATTCCCACACAAAGCTATCTAACAGTCACTGCTGATGCGAAGCACATTAAACTATCAGTCTCTATTAAACAGTCCGTCTTATTTAATGTAATTTAAAGTCAAATACTCTGTTGCATCTACAAGATAAAACATTTACCCCTGATCACTACAAGCTAGCAAGAAGTCGGTCAGCTGTGTATGCACACACGTTAGCACACTATTTTATCGACTTCAAAATAACTCACGTCTTTATCACATCTTTCAGAGCAAACACTTAATTAAACCTCGTCTTACCTTTTATTTTAAAAGGGATAACACAAGCAGGTAATTTAAGTTGTCCTGTGTCAGCACGCCGACTTCTGACATAAGCACGCAAGCTAACTAACCTTCGCTTTCGTAAGCTACGGAAAGCCACAGGGGATTTTTCTCATCTTCTAAAAACAACTGTGCGCAAAGCTGCAGAGTGCCACCTGCTGGCCTGGAGTAGATACTCTATAAACGTAAATAAATAGTCCATAAATAAATAAATAAATATAAACAAGGACGAGCAATGACTTCAGAAATAAGGGGCATAAATCAAAACAATAAGAAACTACATATTTTCCCACAAATCTTTCCATCTATTGTACTACAGTAGGCTACATTTATTTTCTAAAGTGATGGGAAAATATATTTTAAATCATTAATAAACCAAACAAAGGAGGCCTTAATATTACTATCCTCCACTAGCTACGATGAATATGATATGGATATTGGGGGCTATTTTAAAACTTTAGCGGTTACTACCTGTTAAAACAAAGAACAGTTAACAGTTTTCGACGTGGGCTACAAGTTAATATTAAACATAACGGAGACATTCAAATATCTAACGTAGCTCTCTTTTTATTCAACTATACCTACACCATATATATGTTAAATACCTTGATTATGTTAGATATAACCATAAAATACCATTACAAGATTACAAGATAAAAATAATAAAGAGGGGTTGATGTTTTCGCAAACTAACCAGGAACCTCCTTATTTACCCGCAGTACATGTTTTCCACCCGAACGTATTTTGGAGGCGCACACATTGCGATGGCAACATGTTCGACAAGTAGCGTTGATATTGA
The DNA here is from genome assembly GCF_900634415.1 of Cottoperca gobio. NCBI lineage: Eukaryota > Metazoa > Chordata > Actinopteri > Perciformes > Bovichtidae > Cottoperca > Cottoperca gobio. Next base: position 22,306,588 of record NC_041359.1, read on the forward strand.
AGAAATAAATAACCCAGGAGCCGCTCCTTATGGCAACTTTATAAACTATTACACCTTCAATCCTCCAGAAAACCGTTTGAGCCTGCTGCCAGCCACATTACTCCAGGACTTAGGTTACAAAGATGGCCATCAGACCACACTGATCCTGGACGTGGGGTGTAACTCAGGGGTATGTGACTCTTAACATGTCTCTAACTGTTTGGACTGGAATATTCTCTATATAAACATATTCCTTTAAATAGATAGGGATTCTTCACGTTTCGACAACATTACACAAAGTATTTACTTCATAGTATGTCATACAAAAGTCATAGTTGACTATGAGCCTTCATAATCAAAACTTACATTTATTTAGCATACATAGTGGAACAATGTAAGTACATTTACTCAAATATTGTACCAATTTTGTAAATGTATTTGACAACACTAATTACTTTATAGATCCAGATCAGCTGCAATATGAGTAATGCTTACACATTAATCCATCACTAATTATAACCCAGTGATATATCATACTGTATGGGCCATTCTCCATAACTTTACTTTGGGTACTTTAAGTAATATTTCAATGCTAACTCTACTTTTACTTAAGTAATATTTTGAATGCAGGACTTTATTTGTAACTGTGTATTTTTAATCTTATAATTTATACATTTGATATAAAGTTAATTTCTGTCCACATAACACAATTGTTTTCTCTTTTCTTTCCCCCTTGTGATTGTCAGGAACTGAGTGTAGCCTTTTACAAACATGTGGTGCCTGCGTGCGAAGAAGAGTCAGATAGGAGGAAAGTTAATCTTCTGGGCTTCGACTTGGATGAGATCCTCATCCAGCGTGCTCAGCAGAATAACCCTCTGCCCAGCAGCGTCTCCTTCATCCCCTTGGACATCACTAAAGACTGCCGACCAGCTGCAGGATTACCTCAACCAGCACAGCTGCTCCCAGTTCCACTTGTGTCTGTGCCTGGCTGTCACCATGTGGGTGCATCTAAACCACGGAGACGCCGGCCTGCTGCAGCTGCTCTCTCGCCTGGCCTCCATCAGCCAGCACCTCCTGCTGGAAGCTCAGCCCTGGAAGTGCTATCGCTCAGCTGCCCGGCGGCTAAGGAAGCTGGGCCGCTCAGACTTTGACCACTTCAAGACCCTGAAGATCCGCGGGGACGTAGCAGAACATGCCAGGGAGCACCTGGAGAGACACTGTGGCATGGAGCTCATCCAGAGCTTCGGGAGCACGACATGGGACCGCAAGCTGCTGCTCTTTAAGAGGAGATGAGATGGTTTTCATCTACTGTTGCTGCTGCTGCACAAGAGCTGCAGGCACATGATCAGTTAGAGCAAATACACAAAAGGGAGAAAAGTAAAGTTGAATTGTTAGTTGATTGACATTAATCTACAATGATTGAATTATGTTTTTAAGTCACTTTTAGAAGAAAGAAATGCTCAACATTAGCTGGCTCCAGCTTTTCAAATGTGAAGATGGGTTTCTTTGATAAGAAAACAAAGATACTCAGTTTATTGTTTGGACAAAACAAGCAAATTGAAAACTGCTGATCGACATTTTTCATACATTTCCTGATTTTGTAGACTGATTAATCTATTATGACAATTATTTCATTATAGAATTTTTCTGCAGATAATTTTCTCAAATTGTTGATAATTGTTTTTTTATCTATAAAATGTCAGAACATAACATTTCACATTTTTCAAATATCTTGTTATGTCCAACCAACAGTTTGAAACCCAAAGATATTCAGTTTACAAGTTATAGGAAACAGAAAAGCAGCAAATCCTCACACTGAAGCTGGAATCAGAGAATATTTTGATTTGATTAGATATAAAATTCTAGTCTATACACAATTAATTTGATTACCAAAATGTATTACCACTTCGACCAATTATTGCAGCTCTAGAGGAAACGAATACTGGGATATTGTCGTTAAAATCTTGAAATACATAACTTTTATTATTTTGCCTTTTAATTTACAAAAATGTGTTCTCTAAAAATAAATAACACTGTTTAAATGTTTGCCGGATAACCTAGCTGTACAGATATCTACTTGAACTGTGCACATTAAATGATACAACACATTGATATCAAGCGGCTTCATCTGTCTGCATCACAACCGACTGAAACACAGTGGCTACCTCCTCCATGGTCATGCCTCGTCTCGCAATGTTACCGAAAGGGAAAAATGATTTGTTCCAACTGAGTTGCATACATCACACCCTTCCACCAAGTTTCATGAAAATTGGGCCGGTAGCTTTTCTGTAATCCTGCTGAAAAACAAACCAAACCAAAAAAACATAACAAAACTTAAGCACAAATTAATTTTCATCATTTTAATTACAGAATACTAAAAATAACATTACATAAAATGTCTTTTTAAAAGAAACCATTGAATATTACAAAGGTTGTAAATTTTGTAAAGTTAGGATATAAAATCTTTGAACAGTGGTGCATAATTGAAAAGAAAAATAATTTTCATAAAATGTATATATTAACTGTTCTACTACATAAAAAATGAGATGGACACAAATCGCAGACAGACGAGATGAGTAAACACCGCCATTACCGCGGTGAGCTCTCCTTTCGAAGGAAGAAAGACTTGAGATGCACAGCACACACCACAATCAGCTTTAAGTTCTCAAGTTATGTCTATGTTCAAAAAAAAAAAAAGGGTTACCATTTACAACAGAGGTAGAACAAACGAGCTCGAGAGACTACAAAAAGTGACTTGGTGACTTCTCCCAATATTCACACGCACACACGCACACACGCACACACACACGCACACACACACACACACCTCGACTAAACTGGCCTTGGTTCCAAAAACACAAACCGTTTTTTTTCTCCACAGGTTTAAGCTGTACAAAAGAGTTGCAAAATGTTGACAGACCTCTTACTTAAAATCATTCCACCAAGAAGACGGGGAAATAATGATGAGTCATCTTTCAGTCTCGTCACACGGCCATTCCTATATCCTACTGTACAACTGGTCAGTCAGATCCACTGAAAGCTACCATGGTCACATAAATTCAACATCAGGAGGTCAACCTTAAGGAATTGGAATAGACTATACACAAGAGGAGAGGGTGGGGGGGGATGAGGGGAGAGGGAAACATGCATAATCCAACAGTGTGCTTGCTTTCTTCCTCTTCTTTCTGAGATGTACGTCACCCTGTGTCACTTCGTCATGAGCCCTTGTTAAGATGTTTTAGTCGAGGACATTCAGAGCCTGTGTGAGCCGTGGATGTCCCTCTACATGTACGCCACACTGGCCAGTCGTGTCCACACAGAGGTATTTCATTAGTCTCCTGCCGTTTGGGAGACACGTTGTGTCACATTTTTGGTAAACAGACACGAGGAGGGGAGGAGGGGGAACGAGCAATCAACAGTTTATTACGGTGTTCTTTCAAAAACGTCAAGATATGGTTTTAAATCAAGAGTCACGCTGAGTGACAGAATCACCGTTCCTTCTGTGCAGTAGTAGTGGTTTCAGTGGCCCGTGAAAACCAGATGGTGGAGAAATGCAGAGAAAGTGAAGAAGAGAAGGAAGGAGGGAAACAGACGATAACCCAGAGTACATCTCAGGAGACAAAGGACGTCTGAGACAACGGAGGCATTTAAGAGGAAATGAGGCGAGACACCAGCAGAGCTACTTGGTTTGGCTGGTCTGTTGCTCAGACAGCTGGAGTTTCTTTTCTTTCTTTTTTTTCACCAGGGATCCAGCAGGAGCCGCTGCTTATCATGTAAGCTAATAATGCTGTTTAGGTTCAGATGAGTCCCCCTGAGTTAGTGCACACGTCAGTCAGGCAGGCCTCGCCCGCTTGTTCGTTAAGAAATCCACAAAAAGAAGCATTAAGAAAAAAAAAATTCTGCTATTTTATGTCAAGCTTACAATTAGCTTTGGAGAGAAAGAGCCTGTTGTAGTTTTACAAGTCTGTGATTTGGGGAAGGATTGAGTCGATGTTAGTGTGGAGGAGGGTGGGGAAAAGTTCAGGCGTGAATACGGCGGCTGCCACAAAGTGAGCTAACCTTGAGTCCTGCTCATTTTCTGAAAACTCTGAGAAGTATGCATTTTGTGCTGTGAATGCAATGTGCGTTATGTAGTGCCCAACCAGACTGGGTCGGGTTGTTTGAGCATGCTCATATTTTTATACTGTAATCTGATCTTCTGACATGACCCCCAAGTGGTCGTTGGTGCAGGTCTGCCCAGCAGGCGAATGGTCGGGGATCTGGTCAGGTGCTGGTGTTTTACGCTGACTCTGCATCAGTCAGACAGACAGGTAGGTAGACAGGCAGGTGGGCTGTGATGGGACTTGAGAGCTGAGGCTAAATCAAGGGAGCCGTGTCCATCAAGCCTTTATTAGGGTCCAGGCTGGCAAAGAAGCGGACGTCCCGGTCCTTGTCGGACTGCAGAGCCATCACCGTCTCTTCCAGCTCGTCAGAGTAGGCACAGCCGGGCTCCTTGAAGTAAGCTGCACACAAAACACAACACTATTAGTTTAAGTAAAAACGTACTAGCAAAATGCTAAGTATGTGTTCGAGGCAATATTCTCATGAAAAGGCCAACGTTTAATTGATCGTACTAACTAGTATTGTTATGCAAAGCCTGATATAACTTATGTTCTGAGTTCTAGACCTCCAACTCCTACTCAAACAGCACTCCCTACTTGTACAATCCATTTACCCCGACTGCATGAATAAGCAGCACACAACAATGGGAGACTGAACTTTACCTTTCTCCATGACACTCTGTCGTAGAGCCTTGGCTACAAGTACGCGGACATTGGCCACCGGGTCTGAGGAGAGACTGAGCAGGCTGGGCAAGAGGTGCTGGCCAAACTGCTCCATGGGCATGCAGTCCTCCTCCACTATGGCCTGCAGAAAACACAAGGACACATTAAAAACAAACAGTCACACAGACAGGCTGCAGTATGTTTTTAGGAAATTGCATTAAAATGTATAAATAGGTCTAACAATTAATTTGCCATTTCATTTCTGTAGCCTCTGAAAACTATCAGACAAGCAATCAAACACATACACAGCTATTTATGGAGTTAAGGCGTCAATGCAGGAGATGCAATGCCACCATTACGTGCCGAGTAATGTGAGATAAGAGCTACAGACCTGGCAGATGAAGGCAAAGGCCTGCCGCCCCACCCACTTGGGACAGTGGCAGAACCTGACTGTGAGCTCGTTGATGAAGTTCAGGCCCAGATCATCGGCCCCACATGCATACAGCTTCTGGAGGATCTCTACAACCTGAGAACACAAGAGATTTGATAAAAATGTGCATCAACTTCAGAGGCAGTAGTTGAGCCAATAACAGAAGATGAGTAAACAAAAATACATGAAATTAAAGATGAGATACTCTCTACAGTAGCCATAATGATTGCTGCATAGCTTTAACAAATAAGAACTTAGCAGGTGTACAAGTACCCTCTCCAGTCTCTTTGCAGCCAAGGTCACAGTAAAAAACAAAAACAAATTTGAGATTGTACACTTACCAGTTTATACGAGATCCACCTGACCTCTGACACTTTGTCAGAGCAGAGTGTGAGCGCTATCTGTCTGAGGTAGTCATACACGTCATAGTGGCTGTACAACTCTATGATCAAGATCAACTGCCTGGAGGGGGACAACGATAGAGAGCACTTCAGTCAATGAACTGCAATATTCAATATATACAAATTGAAATGAGGTAATTGACTGTTTAGGTGACACTGACAGTACATTTACTAGAGACTTAAATCTAACCCATATACAGTGTTACGAGAGTAGACGTCAGCCCTGCCATAGCAGCAAGACACGGATTGTTAAAATCTAAATGTAATGATTTCCCGATTGGACGAGGAGACGTACTCTGCTAGCTCATATCTGAATCTCCAGTTGCGACTGTTGTCCGTCACCATGAACTCCTGCAGCTGGTACAGATATTCTCTCCTCTTGTCTGCGTGCAGCAGCTGCAACAAGAACATGAACACGCTTAGTTGTCAACAAGAACAACCTGTAATGCACAATGACCAAACTGTGACAAGCAAAACTGCTGCAAAGACGTGCACATAAATCTTAACTCGGCGCACGAGCGAGAGATGTGACATTAAACAAAAAGGTCCCAAGGCCACTCATTTTACTTGCAAAAAGTGTTCTCACAGCAGTGTGAATAAATCCATAATCTGACCTTGAGGAAGTCGTAGAGGTGTTTGAGCACGCCGATGCGGACCTCGTCCAGGTCTTTGAGGAAACCGTTGAAGATGGGCACCAGATCAGCTGCTGTCAGCTGGTCTCCCAGGATAACTGCCAGCTCGTGGATGGAGAAAGCCAGCGTACGCCGCACTTTCCACTGAGGGTGGGGGGGTAGAGGGGAAAGAAACACACACGAGGATTAAAGCACCAGCCTGGAATAAGCACGTTTCTAGGTGAAAAATGTTATCCTTTTAAAGTCGCCATTTAAATCCTTATTGATTTATTTACATTTACTGATAATGCAAGAACATTGTAAAATAAAAAATATTAATCTGAGCCCTCTAGAGACCGGTCTGAATGCATAGTTGTGCAGTGCATTGTTGTCATGCCAACAGTGACATTCAGTGCTGTGATGAAGTAATGAGCAACAGTGTGACCGAGCGCCGTCACGCCGTCTCTGCTGCTGCAAAGTGAGGCACCGTTTCCCCTCGCACAGTTCCCTTTCTTGCTCACGTCTTTAAGCAACGCATTTGTACAACAAGTGCCATGTTTCTCAAGTCGAGCCAAAGACATTACTTAAAAAACTAAATCATGCACATTGTTGTTCTCATGGTTGAGAGAAATCCAGACAGAACCTTAAAACAAGTCACCCTCACTCACTTGACTACTTTTAAAAATGTATGTCAGCACTATAGCTGATATAATTAAGCTGAAGAAAACGTCGACTCAGTCACTTCAGCGAAACAGGCATACACAGCAAACATTGCCGTCCTCACTGATCTACAAGCCATTCAGACAAAGCTTTACTTCCTCACTGAATGCATCCAGTATACTCAAATAGGAAATTAATTTCTTTAAAAGCCAGCGTCTTATGTCCAGGAACGCTCCACCATCACAAACAGAGTAAACTTAAAATAGAGCAAAATAGCTCTCTTAGCTGCTAAAGAGAAAATACACACATCTCCCCACTCCATCTACTTTATCCAATCATTTGTGTCAAACTGTAAAATCATTTTCCTGAAACATAAAACATTAAAGAAGACTCCTCACAGGACTAAAGTCCCAGAGCTCCTTAAGCCAAACAAATAAAATATTTTAGATTGAGCTTTACATTAAGAGTGCGTCTTAAATGTCTTCTCCATTTTGGACTCAAACAGGAAGTCTAACAAACATCACCCTCATAATTTCCACATTTCTCTGCCTACCTGCACATCAGTAGCGAGGGTTTCATACGTCTCCTTGAGGCAGTGCCAGTTCTGTCGTCCCAGAGTGAGCGCTACCCCCGGCAGGCTGAAGGCACAGTGTTTTGCGATCTCTGTATCCACCGTCTGGGCCCGGGCCGGGTCCGTCATAGAGAGGTACTGATCCAACAACTGCTGGGGGATGACATTCTGGAGACGGGGCGAGAGATAAGAGAGTTTGATGATCAAACAGGAATCGGGAAGATATTTAACAATCCATGTCTGTTGAACGAACTGCAATGTTCTGATCAATATTTCCAGGATGTATGATAGAAGTGCTGACTGACCTGGATCTTGGGCTTATCCTCAAACACTGGGCTGTGAGCAGAGTCGTCCTTTCCCTCCTCCTCCACACTTTCAATTAGTTCAGACTCCTGAGGAAAATACAAATAAAAACACACATATTGAGCGGCTGTGATAAACATGTCGGATGGCCAACGGCTGTGTGAATGTTTCTCATCGTCATGATGTGCACCTTGTATGGCAGCCTCTGTATGAATGTGTGTGAATGCTGAACGTTCTCAAAGACTTTAAATACATATCTACAAATTGCAAAAGATCTGAATAGTTTCGTACTAGAATAGGGGAGTCAGGAGGAGACTCTTCCTGGTCCTCCAGGGGCTCCGTCTGCGTCTCTTCATCCCCTTGCTCCTGGACAGGGCTCGACTCGGGCTCGGCTGGAGGAGCTTCCACCATTGGCTCCTCTTCTGTGGGACTCTCTTCACTCTCAGACTGAACCTCCACAGATTTGCTCTGCACAGACGGGACATTGGCGTCTTCCTCAGGCTGCTCTTCCTGCTCGGGTTCAGTGAGGTCGTCGTCTCCTGGGCTGTCGAGCTGGGCTGCCTTCAGAGCCGCTGACAGCACCTGGACTTGAGCTGGAGGTAAATTCACATTCAAAACTCAATCTATATGCAAATACATTGCAAAAGGTTTACAGCTAATCATACGTATTCTGGCTCCGTTTACCCACCTTGTACATCGGGGTCATCCATGTGCGGTTGCAAACAGTCCAAGACCTTCTGGATCTGGTCGCTGGTAGCTTTGCCAGGGCTCAACTTGGAATCAGGACAATCCGGTTCCTCCTCCTCTTTCTTTTCCTCTTTCACTACTTCTGATCTTTGACTTTTTAGCATCTCTAGTTCTCCGCTGATGTCTGGTAAAGGAGATCTCCAATAGTTGAAAGAATTAAAGTTCTCGTCCGTCTGCTCCATGTCTTTTGTGTTTTTAGCGTTTCTTGTAGTCGTCGGGCTGGCGTTGCTGTTTGAGAATGTGCGGGTGAAGCCGCCGTGCATCTCTCTGGGAACAGAAGTGTGGTTGTCATCATAGTTGTGCATTTCATCGCCGTCGGCTGTCGACACGTGCTCTGGGGACGGTGTGGCGCGGCCGTCCTGGTTGGGAGGTGTGTGAGCGATGGTTCTTCCTGTATGGCAGCCGCTGATGTCGGAGCAGTTCAGAGAGTTTAGGGAGCAGTCGCTGAAATGAGATAAACAAAATGTTTAGGAATATTCTGGTAAATCTTTATATCTAATAAAGAATAAAAAGGAGTTTTTGTTAACAAAACTAATACTGGCATCAACTTCAATTCCTTTAATTTCCCTGGTAATGCAAATAAACCTTTAGAAACATAGAAAGCTGATCTGACCAAATTAAAACCAGTGAGTCATGACAACACTTTAAAACTAAGATTTGTGTAGTGCCCGAGCATAAACAATATAAATTCACTAAAAAGAAACAACAATACAAATTCTGGTGGTGGTTTTACCTGTCCAATGTACACCTGGGGAGCTCTAGTAGGGCGCCGTCCTCTCTGAAGTGAAAGCCTGTGCTGGAGGGATTGGCAAAGGTGGAGATGAAACGTCCCAGAGACTGAAAGGCAGCCTGTCGCACCTAAAAGTGGAGCAGAGAGGAACAGAGATTCATAACTCTAAAGCCGCTCGTCTTTATTTGCTTATGGTCTTAAGTACAGTACGGGTGAATAGGGTAAAAGTTTAACTATATAGATCTAACCATGGAACCATGGATTTAGACAAATCTCTAGTCCCGAATCGACAGAAGCCTGTCGGGGCTCAGGCTAAGTCTCACCACTCACAGTCGAAACATTGGCCTTAGGTGCATTTGTACTTTTCCACACGGATAATTGCAATCAGGTTATGGCCATGTTTGCACTGCAATATCATCAGCGCAATACGTTTTGTGAATCGGACTCTGATACGGGGCAGAGGGTGTAAATGAGCTATTCATGGAGCCATCAGCTGGCACAATGCATTCTTTGTGGATTTGCCTCTGAGCGTCTGCACACAGACAAGATAACTATGTTGATCGGTGCAAATTCTCCATCATACACGTTTGCCGTGGACCCTCACGGCGATGGGTAGATAGCTAGAATTTCCGTTATGTGGAATCACACGAATCCAAAAAGTTCAGATTGTGCTTTAGTCTGCAGACCCTTTAATACTTACACCATTTAAACTTTAGGCGCCTTTAATTATCATTTTTGCACCTAATTTAAAATCAGTGCTGCCACATTTCTTATCAGTTACCTACCACTGGTCTTGATCCACTTTTAATTTTTTCAGAAATGACAGTTTCTTATTTTAACATTGTCCTGAACATTACAAAAAAGAAAACAAAGTATAGTCTAAATCTAAATGAAGACAAAGTGCGTAGCTCAAAATCAGGAACAAGAAGATGCATATAATTGTGAGGACAGTTTTCATCATACAGAGGAAGTTACACATACATGTGCTTGTATTTTTATGCCATTTTTCCGGTGTGTGTGTGTTTCTTACCCAGCGAGACTGGTCACTGATGAGGCTGATAAACAAGGGGGACAATTTTGCACGTCGCACCTCTGGAGAGGTAGAATTCGAGACCATCATGAAGCACTCAGCACATGCTTTCCTAATTCCCCAAAGACTGTCCGAGCACAGATCGAAGAACTTGGGCATCTAAAAAAAAAACAAAGAAACAAGTTAGTATAACCTGAAACTAACGTTCAGTGTGTGAACTGTGAATAGATTTGTCAACAGCAGCGGTGCAAATAAACTACTGACAATCTTGAAGGACAGCAAGGTTCAGCTTTATGTAACATGAAGAAGATGTAAATGGAGGTTGTGGTTTCAGAGTTCTCAAACAAAAAAGGCTTCTCACCAGTAGTTTTTCTGTGGCCTCCTGACCCACAATAGAACAAAACTCTCCGAAATTGGCTGCACAGACCTGTAATGCACAATACAAACATACGAATGAACAACGAGGCGAAGTTTAAGTGCCAAATAAATAGTGAGTAGTGTTTATTTCAAACAACAAACAAGCAGAGGTTTACATGGTGTCTCAAAAGGACGTAACATTACAATAGACACGACTTATAGAACATTTCTACCAGTAAGTGTATGCATTTGTTGAGAATGCAGACCTGTGTATAACTGTAAACATGTAAGAACATAAAAGTTTAGTGTGAGAGAAAAGAAGGATTAAGAAAAATAAAATAAAAAAAGGACTCACAATTACAAAAAAAGCTATAAAAAAACAAAAATATTCACAATGTTTGAAGCACCTTTGCAGCTCCTAAATACCCTTTCCCAACTGGCAACAGTTACACCAGAGAATTAACATTCTTCACAGAAAACAACAGCGCAGTGTAGGCGAAGGTGATGCACAAAACAGAATTAGGGCCGACTCAGAGTTATTGAATTTATCCTGACACCGTTCAACTCTAGGTTCAAGAAACATGTTTGCTTAGCTTGCAGGTTTATAATTATTAATGATTCAAGACGGTTAGGTTAACCTTTGAGGAGGACATGAAAATGATTTGGAGGTCGTTACCTTGCGGACTTGAAAGAGTCTGGCGTCACTGCACAGGTCACAGAAGCGTGGCAACAGTAGATGCTCCACCGTGTCTTTGCTCAACATGGTGACAACTTTACACATGATCTGTGAGGAGGAGACGTATGGAGAGCATTTAGTGCCATCACAACTTAGACTGTGCTTCAATTACTTAAAGTTGCCACTGAGGGAAATAATTGATGTATTAACGGTAGAGTGGGAAGCGTGTGTGTGAGTTTATGGAGTTAATAAAATCCCAGACCTTTCATTGAAAAAATTATATCTGTTGCTTAAAAAAAAAAATACAAGAGGGGTTTCTTACAGCGACTGCCTCGATTTTGTAGTCATCGTCACTGCTGGGTTCTGTGAGGTCGAGCAGAACGGGACAAACTTTGGTCTCCATATCAGCTTTAGAGATGAGGCCCTGCTCCAACAGAACAAGCAGCGCTGCCTGGCTCGTCTTCCGCACCTGGAAAAGATGAGAGAAAGTTTAAAAACTGTTTTAAAACTCCTGGCGTAAATTAATCTGACCAGTGAACTCTTTTTTTAATTTCTCTTATTTCTTCAAAGCTGTGAAAATGACAAGTAGTAACTGTTGTTTCCATTGTAAAAATGTACTAAAAAGGTGGATCATTTGAAAGCTACCTGGTTATTTGGATCCGTGAGGTATCGGACTACAATGGGTACCAAGTATCTCGAGAAAGCAGCTGGGAAGTTGGGCCGACTCTCGTGTAAGAACATGGCGATGTTGGGGACCTGCTCCATTAGTTCAGCTCGCACTGTGGGCTCTGAGTACACACATTAAAGTATAAGCCTAATGTACAATAGGGCTGCAACAAACGATCATTTTCATTATCGATTAATCTGCTATTTTTAATCACTTAATCGTTTGGTCTATAAAATGTCAAAATATTGTGAAAAATGTCCATTCCAGTATCTCAAAGTCTTTAAATGTCGTTGCAGCTCTAATGTACAAACGAGCAATACAGTGCAACAAGCGTCATGTGCTTTCAACCATGTAAAGATTAAATCCTCGAGGAGTTTAATTGTATTTAAAGAAGAATATAGAAAAAAAGAAAGGAGAAAAAAAGAGAAAGAAACTACATGACAACTAAAATGATAAAGGAAAATTCATCTACCTCCATCTTCTGACATTCTGGCAACTGTCTCCATGACACTGATAAAATCATTTTCATTGTCACTGAACTCTCGAAGCACATCTAGCAGGCCGCGAGCCACGATCTGCCTAGAAAGCAATAGGAGCACCAAGTTAGTAGACGGCCTGCCAATACCTACAAGTGCTTAATGCCCGCAGCGTGACACACTGCACTGACAGAGCTGTCTAGTGCATTACACACATACACAAACGCACACGCACACACATGTACTTGGCAATGACAGGAGCGCTTGAACCATGCAAAGCCGAGCATGAAAAGCATGAAGACAGGAAATAAACACATTTGTTCGGGGACAACAGGGCAGCGTTAAATGTTTGCGGAGGATTTCAAATACACTAGAGGACATCCGACAGGCTTTTGGTGCAAAAGCCAAGTTAACCCTGAACAGATTCCTGGTAGTTTATAAATTGAAATGAGAAGTTCCTTTGAATATCTGGCTACATCTTCCCATCACGTATTTACAAGAAGTGACATTGACCAGATGTTTCCTTGATACGAAGTTCCACAAGGTTGCAGATGTTTCCTTGCTAATAAAAACCCACTAGGGGCAACGCTTTCAACACAAATCATCAACATTAGGAAAACATGTCTGCTCAACTGCAGATACATTTGAAATCATGATTTATACGTCTAACAGTTTTCTCGTTTTTCCTGAAGCTTGGCTTCAACACGGAAATACCAAAACTAAAAAATGTTTTCGTCCTCATTCTGTTAGCAATTTTTTAAAAACTTATATTTACCATACACTACTGTAGGCACAAAGAAAAGTAATTATTACAATTAAATGGCCTTAGTATAGATGGTAGAAAAAAGGATGCATTTCAAATGTATCGATATTTGTGAGGCGAATATCACGGTCAGAAGATAAACATTGACTGGATTAAAGCATGATTCTGTCCTAAAAAATGTTTATATGTTACTGTGCGTTTGTGACTTCTACAATCTTGTAGAGACCCCTTTACTTTCAAGCACTTTCATTTACACACGCACGTTTTGCATGATTTCATCTCTGAAAACAAGCTTCCGACAGTGAAGAGCGCTAGTTGAAGTCTTGGCAGGTACATTTGTTTTGTAATGTTCATTCTACAACGCATCCTCACAACCCAAAAAATACTCATGATTTTGTTTGCTTTTTCAGAGTGTTAAGTTAGTAAGTTAAGCTTTATTTATATCGTCCTTTTTAAAAACACACAGTTACAAAGGGCTTCACACACACACACACACAAAATATATAAATAAATAAAGCTAAAACTATATTACAACATAAAACGAGCACAGTGACAGATAGATCAAACTAAAATGAAACAAAACAAGAGACACGGATGGAGATCTATAGCAGGGTATTTTTGAAAGCTGGGTTTATAGTCAACAGCCTGACCACGGAGCTCCACTTACCTGTTGAAGACATTCTCACTGAAGGCGTACTTCTCTAGCCTCCCGAGAGGAGTTAGGTTGTCTTGTCCTGCATCGAGGAAGGCTGTGATGCGGATGCCGTCGCACTCTGAACCATAGTCATCAAATCCAACTGCGGGATGGAAAGAAAGATTGTTTTATAGCCACACAAACTGGAATTCTCAGTCTCTGAAGCACACAGCTGATGCCTACAAAAACAAAACATTTAAATGAGGGCTGACAGATGCACCGCAGTGGTCACAGTGCCATGTTGAAGAAACTGAGTCAGTAACAAAGAACCTCCAATGTGAGAATAAAGCATAAAGCCTCAGGTGGAACTAATTGTTAATGTTCCAACCTTTATCTGGTCATTACCGTTTTCTTACCGAGGACATTTTTTGAAATTCATAATGTATTTTTACTGGCTACACCTGCAGCCCACATACAGTGCAGGGTTGTGAGTCACATGATAAACAAGATGGTGAGCCTTTGTTTTGGGATTATTTCTTCAGTTTTTGGACCCAGCACCGCACTGTGAAACTTCAACCTTTCTTTGCTATGTAAGGGATAAGTTACAAAGCAACCACCAGCAGGTACAGGCAAAATAAATGCCAAACAGAAACCCTCAAAGCCAAACTGCCAACACGCTCCCAGGCAGTCATTATGCAATTTCCTGTATTGGTGGTTGAATTAAAAAAATAAAATGATCCATTCTTGTGTAAAAGGGTACACACCTGGTGTAAAAAGTATTAAACGAAGACTGGCCAATTGTACATGCTGCTCTCACACCTGGTATAAGTAGCCTACTTTTCAATAACAAATATTATAAATCTACATTCCTCGATGATGTCATTCTTTATATAGCCTGCCTATCAATTGTTTTTATTAAGCTCAATAAACACATAATGTTTGACCGGCATTTCTCCCATTGGTATGGGACATTTCAATCTTCCAGGACACGTGGACCGGCATCGATGTTTTCTAAAAGGATCCGAACCATAAATACACTGGCTTTGCAGTTGGATCCAAACACCGTTTCATCACCCTCGCTAATGCAGACAACAGCGACTGTCAGCCTGTATGACAGCTAATAATAGCAAGACGTAAAACCCTGAAATACTGTTGACAGCTTTATATTTCACATGGGTGAATGGGGTTGTCCAGAAAGCTGATACTTCCATACCTCTCTGCTGGAGGGAGGGAAAACAAATGTTCACATATGCAAGAACGTAATCTATCAATCCAGGTATCATTTAATATAAAAATAAGAGATGTACTCACAATCATCCAGATCGTCGTGGCCATCTTCAAAGTATAAAGATAGACCTGAAAGGATAAGGCAATTAGAGGGGGAAACCATGGTGGCAAACATGTCATCAACATACCATCACTCTATATGCCACTCCCTCTACAAAATGAAAGTAGCTATGTAGGCAGGTTTACAGGCTGACAATTACTAAGAAGGGACAAAGTCTCTTTCAGTAAGATTGACAATAAATCACTCTGCAAAACTGAAACAATGACAGAGTCGGGGACCTGTAACAAGAAGACGTCAAAACAAAAATGAACGGAATGACTTTCCTGAATCCCAAACTCTTGTCTGCTTGGTCAAAACTGGGGATGCAACCACCGATTATTGTCATTATCGAGCAATCTGCCGATAAGTGTTTCCATTAATTGATAATTGTTTAGTCCATGAAACGCCATCACAACTTCACAAAGTCATCTTCAAATGTTTTGTTTGATCATAAGTCTTAATTCCCCAAACTATTGAGTTTACAATGATATATGACAAAGAAAAAGCAGGAAATTCTCTCATTTGAGAGGCTGGAATCAGAAAATATTTCAATTGTTTCAGTATTTCTGATAGAAAAATGACAAACAATTAGTCGATTATCCAGAAAGTTGCCAATAATTTTTCTGTTGATCGTTTCAGCTCTAGTCAAATCACAACTTAGTTTGGTCATTCATATTTGTTATGTTGCCTAAACTAAACTAGAAAGCAGAATCTAACTCAGACTTCTAAAATAATTTCTAATTTAGTTGGTTGAAAGCTATTCTTCCAGTTTGGCTTCTCATTATCAGACAAAATGAACACAAACTAGACATGTAGAGAGGATAGCTTCAATGCATTACCAGAGATTTTAGTTAGGTAACGTAACAGGCCGACACAACAAGAAGGCTTTCCATATCGATTTGTTTTAAATACGACACAGCCCTGATTATGGGACAATAATTTAGAGTAGTGTAGTCATAAGAAGAGCCCAGAAATAAATCCTAGAAGGAGACACATGTGCTGGGACAGCTCATGCCAGTGTTTACAGCTGGGCATGCAGGGGAATGTGCTCCAAATATAAAAACAACACCTATCTCGAAAAGACATATTAAACGTGTTGTTTAGCATGTGTGGAATAAATAATGTTACGATTGGATAAACAACACCCCCAAAAACATGTTGGCAAACAACAACACCTCCCCTTTGTTATGGTATAAAGGAGGATTTGGTCAGCTTATGGCTGAAAATGACTTTAGCAACTCGGCTAACGTTAGCTAGGTCAACTCGCTAGCCTTTGCTATGACAACAATTCGATAATAAACACGACTGAAAGCATACGGTACTCTTGAACTACAGAAGAAAGTGGTAGTTAAAAAAATAATCAACACATACTGAGTACTTATATGTTTAAATGTAGCCTCAAAGTCACACATTTCGATACCTATGAGTAGCTTTCGCTAGCTAGCTGGCTAGCAGTGCTAAGTTTGCTAACAAGGCTTGTCCGGCGCTTTCGCTTGACTAGGCTCACGTTAACTAACACTTTGTCTGTGAATACCACAAATACAGTAAAGTAGGAGAGGCTATTGTATACATCTATACTCTGAAGACCACAATGCAGCTGTATAAGTTCCAACACAGTGTGAAAATGTTAGAGAAAACACTGTTTGAAAAGTGCCATCATTACCTGCCATCTTGAGTCTCGGCTCGGCTCTGCGGGCTGCCGTCCCGTGTGGGCTGTCACCGCCGCACAGCTGTCACTCAAACACGGCAGCAAACTACTTCCTGAAGGACGGTACTTCCTGATGCTGGCTGGGATTCACCGGTAGATTATTTTAATAATAAACAACCCAAAACGATATCCGTTTCTCTTGCTCAAACTCGACATAACTAAATATCAGCCTGAGTGCTTTGTGTGTTTTTCTCCAAACAAAAAAGAGCCGGAACAGTCACGTGACCGCTCGTCGTAGTTCAAGATGGAGACTGAGCTTCACTGTTAGCTAGTTCACAATAATTATCATAATATGGCAAATACGACGGATTAATGGACGTTTTAACGCTAATAGCAAGAGTAGTAATTTAACATGAGATACGTATTTGGCCGCTTTCGACCACGATGAAGTGAAGTTGTTTATAAACACACAACACCTGAAGATTATTCAAGATTTAAAAGGTAAAGCAGAAGAGAAAACTGCCAATGGTCATCATCACAAACTCATTTTGAGTGAGAGGAGATCGATATGGCGCTGAGAGAGTTAAAAGTGTGTCTCCTGGGGGTAAGTCAGTATCAATTGTTATGTAAACGTATATCTGTTATTCCTCCTGTACATCTGACTGTACCTGTGGCATCAAATGATCCATACTCACTTTATCATACTGTCACTTTACCTTTAAAGGCTATAGTTTACACCACTGTATATATATATATATATATATATATATATATATATATATATATATATATATATATATATATATATATATATATACATGATCCATACTCACTTTATCATACTGTCACTTTACCTTTAAAGGCTATAGTTTACCTGCTGTTGTACCAACTGTTTACACCACTGTATATATATATATATATATATATATATATATATATATATATATATATATATATATATATATATATATATATATATATGTATTACTCATTATGCATACACAGTTACTACTTTCTATGTACACCTCTCTAGCTTTACATGGGTTTTATTTTATTCTGTAAATATTTTAATCTTGAAAGCACTTTGTTCTTAAGCTTAAAATGGCTGTATAAATATTATTATTATTATATTATTATTATTATTATTATTACTACATTCTTTGTTACATCTTTGTGTATATTTATTACTTCGCAGTATGCATATGCATTTACTACATCCCTGTTTACATTCAGTTTATTCGTCTGCAATATTGTCTAACACAAATTGGTATTACTTTCATTTATATTTTATTTATGTTTATATTTTAGCCTTATATTTTATCTTTCACTATGTTATGTTTTGGATTCTCATTTTGCTTGTACTTGTGGGATTTTCTTTCTTTCTTATTTTAATATTTACATATTTAATGAGCCTGAGATCCAAGATTTTCATTCCCAACGACTGCTTCTTTGTAATAGTTGTGCATATGATAATAAAACATGTGAATCTGGAATCCATCAGGCTACATACCATAAGAAATTCAACCGTAGAAAGATCAAGAAACATACAGAATTGAAGACAATTGCAATAAAAAATATGAAAGAAATACAATAAAAATATGTACAATATATCTAAATAGCTGCAGTCTCTGTTTACAAATCAGTCACAGGAACAACATTCATTCAAATCAGTTTTTCTACCAGTATCGCATTACTAAATTCCTGAAGTAACATCCTCGCATCTCCTCTTCCTTATATAACTAATAAGATGTAAAAAAAGAAAGAATGTAAGCTTACGTCTGTCCTGTTTAACTTTCATACAGTGGGAACAGGAAGGAAGAAGATGCCATGAAAAAGCAATAATCTCTGGGGATATTGCCAGAGAATAACTTGTGATTATACTTGTAGTAATTGTTTCCAACTATGTTTAGTAAGCATCGTCTTTATTTTGTCTCTGCAGGACACTGGCGTTGGAAAGTCGAGTATTGTTTGGAGATTTGTGGAGGACAGCTTTGATCCAAACATCAACCCAACAATTGGGTAAGTTCCTGCTCTCCCTCCCAAGACAAGACGTTTTTACTGTGTTTCATTTTGTGTGTAGAGTTGTTGCAGGACATTATCATGTAACAGTTCATTACTGCCTATTTATAG
Organism: Cottoperca gobio; assembly: GCF_900634415.1. Lineage (NCBI taxonomy): Eukaryota > Metazoa > Chordata > Actinopteri > Perciformes > Bovichtidae > Cottoperca > Cottoperca gobio. Next base: position 22,325,491 of record NC_041359.1, read on the forward strand.
ATTAATCAATTCCAATAAGAGCTGAATGGATTAGAGATTAGAGGATCAGCAACAATTTTGATAATTAATTGATTGTTTGAATCTTTTTTTAGCTAATTACAATTCCGATTATCTGATAATCAGTCATTTTGTTCAGTTATTATAAATAAGCAATATCTCCTGGTTTCATCTTCACCGATGCAAAAAGTCGTTTGCTTTTCTCTGTTTTGTGGCATCATAAATAAAATGTGTCTTTGTGTTTTTCTGGATAAATATACAACTTAAGGTCATTCAGACAAGGATTAGTGTAGTATTAATCTTTGAGGAATTGTTTGATTTATAATTTTGTGTTTGGCTTATTGATGATAATAATAATAATAATAATAATAATAATAATAACAACAACAACAACAATAATAATAATAATAATAATAATAATAACAATAACAATAATAATAATAATAATAATAATAACAACTAATAATAATAATAATAATAATAATCTTTATTTGTATAGCATCTTTCATACAAGAATTGCAGCCCAAAGTGCTTCACAGCAAAAACATAACAATTAGTACAAGATTAGACAGAATAAGAGCATTTACAGTACAATAACCACAGTGTTGATGTAAATGAGTCTGAAGTACCATTATAAAAACAGCAGAATAAAATAGTATAAAATAGCAGATAAAATAGCAAAATTTAAATAATATAAAATAGCAGAATTAAAATAGCAGATAAAATAACATTGGAAATCATGCCTAGTTTCCCTATCTGTGCCGTACTTAATGACCCTACTGCCGGGAAACCACATTCATCACACCATTCTTGTTAATGTTTTAAACTATCAGAGCCATATTTTGAAAGCATGAGATCAACAATGCGCCCCTGTGGCCTTTCAACTGGTCTACTCCCTTCGGTTAAAGCCAGTTTTTCTCCAATACACATTTATCAGAGAAACTTCCTCTTGTTCCTGTGGTAAAACTATCTATCTAGGTCTATTTGATCTCAGGCCTTCCAAAAATACACACTCTGAGATTCATCTCAGTTACCTTTACACATTCAATGTTAAACCAGGCATGGCAAAAATGTATGCAATCATTTAAATTAGTTTAAAATGTAAAAGGCTAAAGTAAAGAGATATGTTTTTAGCTTACTTTTGAAGATACTGAGCGAGCTCGCCTCCCTAATGTCTGCAGGTAAAGTGTTCAATAGCTTTGGTACATAATTGCAAAAGGCTGCATCCCCAATTTGGATGTTTCTGGGAACATTTAATAAACCAGTCGTGGATGATCGTAATGTTGGGGGCACATAGTTGATTAGAGAGTTGGCAGTGTAACTTGGTGCGGTATTGATGGTTGAAAGGATGATCATTTTTACATTACATTACAGTTCATTTAGCTGACGCGATTGTCCAAAGCGACTTACAAGAAGTGCAAACAATCATGAGGGCACAACTCCGAACAGCAAGAATCTTGCAAGACAGCTAAAACAAATGAATGTTTTTGTAATCTGACATAGAACATTAATCATGAAGCCATTTCTTTTCACCAGGGCATCCTTCATGACCAAGACGGTGCAATACCAAAACGAGCTGCACAAGTTCCTGATCTGGGACACGGCAGGACAGGAGAGGGTCAGTAATATCCACTGAGGTTTTGGCATCAGAATCTTTTTTTTAATTGTCTGGATAAACTTGATAAAGATTCACATGATGTGGTTTGACAGCAAAACCACTTCAGCATATAGTTTTAATAATGTAAAGTATTCAAATATCTGCTCATTCCTCCAGTGAGAAAGCTATCTACACGTGTGCATGCACCACTCCCTGTGAATAGTGCAGTTATTCATCACTTCTGATAGGGGGCAACATTTACCTTCCTATAGGTAGAGTTCTGCCTGCTAACCAATAACCTACTTCTTTCAGTGCTCTTGATTCAGAAACCACCTTCTGTGAGACTCTCGTGGTGTAATGAATGTTTATTCTTTAGATCGGTGAATGACATTTGTTTGTTTTGTCATGATTTGTGCATTATTTCACCTTTTTAATCCTTCGGCCTGCCTCTCCCTGCTTCTTCCTCATTGTATTCATACATTTAGAGACACAAGTCAAGGAGTGCCTCATTGCTTTCCTTTTGTGTTATTGTATATTGCAAACACATCTGAAACGGGTTGTTTGTCAGTAACTTTCATGTGCAGGTGTCACGTGATCTACACTCCAGTTTGTCTACAGCAGCAATATTTGAAATGCCTCATCACCCAAGTGAAGTTTAGGACTGAAACCACTTACAGATGACATGTGATATAAGGAACAGGATACATCTTGGTACAGTTTTAGCATTTAAGCCTGTCCTGACACCAAGCCCCAGAGTAGTTATAGCGTTAGGAACTACTTTCTCTTTTGACTCAAACCCTGCATCCCAGATTTCTCTGCATCACTTCCTCTTTTTCTGTGCATGCCCTTCTCTTTTCCTCATGCACAATCCCCTGCTGTTGTAATGCCTTATCCGTGCTCCTGTCCTCTCCAGAGAGGTGAGATAAGATGCTGTTTGTCTTTTATCCTCTTTTTTCTCCCCGGGGGCCTCGGCTTCCTCACAGCCTTGAGGGGACATCAATACAGCCTCGCTATAGATAAGATGAGAGGATGAAGTCCATGTCTTATCTGAGAGTCGCTGGAACCTCTTTCCTCCCCTTGTGTTTTCTCCTGTCTTTTTGTTTGGTTTCTTTGCAAGAATCTATTTCCCTGTGATTCTTATGTGTGCTTTTCCATTTTTCCACCTTTTTCAATCCCACAAATTTACTTTTTCCACTCCCATGTGGCATCTCGGCCTCCCAAGGGTCTTGCATATGTATCTGTTTTTTGCATGTGTGTTTTCTCATACAAAGCCGCTGTGGTATTTTGAAGCTTTTAATGGCTTGTTTTCTAACTTCTGTGGAGCTTTGGCCTAAATAAGTATGTTGAGTTGAGAAAGGGAAACACAAAGCCAACCAATACACATGGAAGGAGACACCAGGACAAAAAGGAAAGCTTTGTGATTTCCACAATCCATATCTCGACACCACATGAGGCCTCACAAGTACATTTGAGCCTAGCTGTCAACAGCTTGTCGAGTCCTCCCCCTCTGACTGCTCCTTCTCACAGAAAACGAGCAACGGGAACCTTGCATCCTACTGGAATAGGAGGGTTTCTTTCATGATGCACCCAGCTCGCGGTTTCGGCAATTAATCAGCACTCACCAGGCATCACTGGGGCTGTTTTCTGGGCTGCTGTGTGGCCAGACGTCTGGACTTGCTGTGATGGCTCTTTGGGTTAAGGCAGAGATAGACCACACAGGACTGGTGGTGGTGCAGCCCAACACTAGCCAATGAAACAGACAGCACTCTCCTCAGTGCCTCTGCCAAATATCCCAAGTTGGATTCCCGTTGGTGGTCTTGGGGCCAGCAACAACTATAATTATGTGGAATGTGTGCTTTCCTGAGGTAACGGTGTCACTCCAAGATGAATAGTTTATTCCATCGTATTGTAAAGGAAAATGAAATTGGCGGGAAGGCAGGGTCATTCCAAGTGAAGGTCTTTTTCAGACATGGGTTGGTTCTCCTTAAAATAAATACAATTAGTTAATACATGACACATGAGTTTATTAGTAGTTAAAAGTCCCGGTCCAACGTATTTTGCAAGAAGGCATAAGAAGAGGTTTGAAGTTGGATTTAACTTGCATATCTTGAAATATCCTGTAGAGGCCAATGCTCGCATTTTGACAGAATTGAGATCAATAGTTAATAGTTGATATTTGTTACAGCAGAACATTCAAACAATGATTCAAACTCCACTTTTGTGTGAAGGTGTCTTCAGACAGGAGCGTCTACAGGGCACAAAGCAAGCTGCTGTTTACTACTTGCTTTTATGTTCTTTATCATTTTGATGGTTTTATGATTATCAGTGTGTTTTGGAAGGAGGCGGAAAAGGAAGTGATTGAGCCAATCGCTGGTGACCACTGCTTGAACTGAAAGATGGATAAAAAAAACAGACAAAGAAGATGCCAGTGGCCAGTGTGGGGCTGTACTTGGGTGTTAGCATGCTAACATTAGCTAATTAGCACTAAACAGAAAGTACAACGGATGCTGATGGGAATCTTTGCAGATATTTGGTTATGAGTATTAGAGAAATTTTTAAAAAGTACCTGACGGTGGCACTAGAGGAAAAGTCAGGGGATCACCAACACATTTCATGATAATCCATCTAAAGGTTGTCGAACATAAATGTGGACGTCATGGTGAAGTAAGAGGAAAAGTCAGGAACTGTCATCCTCTGGGTACAATAAATCTATGTTCCACATTTCTTGGCTATCTATCGAATAGTTGTTGAGATATTTCAGTCTGGACCAACAGCCAGGCTTATTGTCCAAGCCAGGTTTCAATGAGCATTGGAAAGTATTTTACCAGAAAAACACCAAAACCTGGCTAAAAAGAAAGAAACCAGCCTCTCAGGCAGCTATGGATTCATAAATACACATGTTGTTTTGATTATATGGGGCTTTTTTTGAAGTATTGGGTTAAGATCAAATGTATAGTCTTCCATAAATATGAAAATGCTAGAAGTCTTTTTTGACACATTCTGCTCATCTTTCTCTTGATGGCTACCACATGTGTGAGGTCTTGATGGAAAGACTTGCCATACTTCCATTTTAAATAAAGCTTCTTGGTTTATAGGCTCCGAACACTTGGCCCCTGGTTTAGTAAAATGGTACTGGTAATGTCTTTTTTGTTCATTTCTATATTCTGTTTTGAGTTTGTTTGAGTCAGTAATATATTGAGTTAAATGAAACTCACAGTGATGTAATCACCAGTGTCTATATAACGGATTAGCCACAGTCTATAAAAAGCCTAGACAAGGTTTCTTGTGAAAATATATAATAGTACAATTATACTGCCATGATATTTTTACTGTCACATTTTCACATCCAAAAATGAGAAATTAGAAGGAAATCAAGTTTAAACAATCTTCAAAGACAAGTGTAGTCTTTGAATGTTATTGAATAACATAATCTGATCATCATGTTCATGTGGTTTTAAAGATATATGCAGATAATCTAGTTTAAGCGGAGGTCATTAGACACGTGCGCCTCCTCCCTGTCCAACATTATTCATTTCTAACTTTCTCTGTCTTCTCATAGTTTCGTGCTTTGGCACCGATGTACTACAGAGGGTCAGCGGCGGCCATCATTGTTTATGACATCACAAAAGAGGTATTATTACTCACTAAACCACTAAGTACTTGCTGTATATTTTCATTATTTAGTTCCTTGTCTTTCCTCAGTTTGTTTTTATTCATATGTGTATTAAAGGAATAGTTTGACATCTTGGGAAATATACTTATTTGTGTTCTTGTCAAGGTTAGCATAAAGACTGGAAACCGCTAGCTCTGTCCAAAGGTAATACAATCTCTAAAGGTCCCTAATTATCGCCTTATATCTGTGTTTGTTTAATCGTATAAAAATAACAATTCGACACAAACAATTAGAAGTTAGCTGGCAAGCAGTAGAGAGTCCAGGAAGTTACTGACCCCCTGTGAAACTGCAAACTGATGTAACATGTTAATTTGTGAGCTTTAGGGGTGTAGAGGGTTTTGTTAACTTTAGTCAGAGCCAGGCTAGTTGTTTCCCCATTTCCAGTCAAGCTAACCGTTTAACACACAAGTGGTATCTATCTTCTAATCTAACTAGCAAGAAAGCAAATAATTATATTACCAAAAACGTTGCACTGATCCTTTTAAAGGGACAGTTCACCCCAAAAACAAAACGTACCTTTAGTGCTATTTATCAATCTTGATTTGTTTGGTGTGAGTTGGCGAGTATTGGAGATATCAGCTGTAGAGATGTTGGCCTTCTCTCGAAGGAGCTGTAACATTAACTGTAGCTCGTTCGGGTTAGCTCAGGAGAGCCTCTTTTTCACGAGTAGATGCATCTACTTCTATGATATTCGAGAGAAGGCAGACATCTCCAACACTCGCATCACACCAAAACTATCTAGATTGATAAATAGCACTCTAGGTAAGATTAAAAATATGTATTTTTGATTTTGGGGTGAACTGTCCCTTTAAACCTTCCTGGGAGATACTATGTGCTTGTCTTGGCTTGTTCAGTGTAACATGTTGTGTATCAACAGGACTCCTTCCAAACACTGAAGAACTGGGTGAAGGAGCTGCGCCAGCATGGTCCTCCTAATATAGTGGTCGCCATCGCTGGCAACAAATGTGACCTGACAGACGCCAGGTGAGCCTGAATTAGAGGTTATACTGTATGTGTCACGAATGTGCGGTATGGTGATGCATCCTCATTTACAGCCCGAGAGCGATGATGGGATTTGAAATGTCTGGCTAAGATGGAAAAAATTCTTTACCTTTTTTTTTTAGCATCGGAACAATATCTTATGTTTGGCTTCGAAATAGCTTTGGAATTTACTGTGTGGAGCTGAAGTGAATTCTGCTTTGCAAGGAGGAATATTGGCTCTCGTACTTTACAATACGTTTTATTTGTATAGCACTTTTCAAGCTGGGATCTCAAAGTGCTTTCCATAAACCGCATACAAACCAAAAAAAGAAGGAAGAATCACAAATACGAAGATGTTATTGTTTTAATATTATATCTTTCACAAAATTGAAAAGATCTCCCTGGTAATATCATCCATGAAATTGGAAAATCTTCCGCATATTATCTGTGGAAGAACATTTTGATGGTTATCAGGAAACGCATGAAATTGGAGAATCTGTTCCATGTTGCAACATGATAATTTCATACCTCTGGTGTTTACAGGGAAGTGCCAGAGAAGGATGCCAAGGACTACGCCGACTCCATCCATGCCATCTTTGTAGAAACCAGTGCCAAGAATGCCATTAACATCAACGAGGTGTTTATAGAGATAAGTGAGTGTGTTTCTTCTTGTGCATCCCCAGGTTCCCTTCGAGCTGTGACAAATTAAACATTGTAACATTAAGCTTATTATCTTAGACTATGTTTCGTGAAAAGTATTGGTTATTATAAGTATAGTTTCTAGGGTGTAAACATTAGTTTCTGTGTTTGTATCAGACTTCTGACAGCGATGAGCTAGATGGGAATAAGCAACAGATAATGCCAAAGCAGAATCCACTTAATCATGACTTCTTGTCACTTAATTTTGAAACACACATTTGCAGAGGCGGGAGCAGTTGATTCAGACAACTGATAAGCTTAAGAGAGACGCACTAGCTGTTTTCCAATTCCACAATTCATATAAATCTCAAGCAGGTTTTGAGTATGCAGTGTGTTCATACAGACAAACCTTTGCATACTAAAAAATGTATTGGCATCCACATGTATCATGTTATTGGGACACTGCTTGTTTCCTAATTCCTTACTAATGTATCAAATGTGTACTGTATTCTACGATATATTCTAATCTTTGCACGGGTTTTACTCCTCCAAGGTAAGCGCATCCCCATTGCCGACGCAGCGGGAGGAACTTCAGGAAAAGCTTTTAAACTGGGACGTCAGGCCTCAGAGTCTCGCAGGACGTGCTGCTGATGATGCCGGTGACTGTCCCCACATGACCTGTGACCTGACCTTTGTTCACCCTCTCTGTCCCCGGCCACCACACCCTCTAACATCCTGCCTTCTCTGATACTAAGGTGGAGCAGTGCCACTCTGATGACAATAGCAAATGCATTTTTGCGGAACTCTACAAAAATAAAAATCGTATACCGTCTGAAAATTGCTGGCAGGTGAAATATTTCAAGTTTACTGAGCAGGGACAAAACAATGCCTGCATTAAAACATTGATGTGTAAGTAAAAGATCCACATATATAACTTCTATTATGGACATCAACCTGTTTCGTGTTTTATAGCCCCAAGTGGATCAGAGGAACTTAACACCTACAGTTTCATGAATTCAGAAATCATTTGTAAATTTGTAAAAAATCTACTATTCAACCAAAAACTGGACTGAAAATCTCCAAACATTCTTAACTTTGTGAAGGATCGATCCGTCTATACAGTTAATGTGTGTAATCACTAATTTATCATAGGAGTTTGATGAAAACACCAGTGTTTGTACCGATCGTTACTCAGTTATGGCTTGTTAAACGGATATTTAGATAGGTCTTGGTGATTTACGCACGCTAAATTTAAGTTTGATGTGAGATTGCTGTTTTCATCAAGATGTTTTTCGTAGCATAATGCCAAGTGGGTGTTTTGATGTGAATTGCGATCACACAGTAAGAAATGTGGAAATGAAAGGTGTGTGGGAGCCTACTTCCTTTATATAAAAGGAATAGTGTGACATTTTGGGAAATGAGCTTTTTTATGTTCTAGCCTAGTGTGAGAACATTGAAACCTTTCTCACGTCCGCACGGTAAATACGAAGCTGGAGCCAGCAGCCAGTTAGCTTTGCTGAGCATAAAGACCTGAAACAGGGGGAAACAGCTAGCATGGCTCTTTCGAAAGGTAGAAAGATCTGCCTGCCAGCATGTCTAAAGCACACAAATTCACTAGTTATATCTGACAGAGCCAGGTGTTAACCGTCCTGCCTGGTATCGTTCTGCTCATCTCCCTGACAGAAAGAGAACAGGCGTTGCATATTCCCCAAAACTATTCCTTTGATTGTGAACGCCTTTGACTTGTAAGTATATTTTCATCGTCACTTACGCCCCTGAGAATGATAACAAATTGAAAATCTCATCTCTTTGATGAGAACAACTGTGCAGTCCACGTCTCCCAGTGCTGGAGCTTTAATCAGGGTTGAAAAATGCTGACTCTGTTCGGTCCTTAAGTTTATTATTATATGATAACAGTTCCAGCTGCTCCCATGTGCTACACATTTCCACTTGTAATTACTGAAAAGGTATTATCCAAATCCTGTATATGAAGTTTCCTGTAGCACACACAGTGTAGGTGTTTCACAGTATTACTTTAGCTTTATTTTAATGGGCGAGCCTGCTTGTCCTCAATCCTTTGCTGCTACTTCACAACAGTTTTACAGATTTCTATGAGGTCTTGCCAAATTCTGTAATTGTCCCATAAACATTTTTCTTTTTTTTTGCACATAATCAGCAGTGGCTCACGCATGCAATGTTGTTTTACTACCTGGCCTGCGATGAAAACATCGAGCTCTGGGAAATAGACCTCATTCAGAGGAAACTCTGATTTTTGAGCTTAAATCTCCCCTCAGCAGAAGGTTGTAGGTGCAGAATCAGACGTGGCGCCGTGTCGACATGCTGACCCCTTAATGAACCTTACTCTCCATGCTGCTCTGAATTACTGTATGTGCTTTGTTCCAAGGGCTGCCTTCTGATTTACATTTCTCCCAACTTCTTTTGCCTCGTTCCTCTAAATTCCAGGCACATATTGTAGGTCCTGCTTTCGTTTAGTTTCAAACAGATGTTGTACGCTACACAACAGCTTTCACAGAGCTTCATCATCCCCTCTTACATTCATTACTACTTTCTGATCCTTAATGATTGGTTACAGTACTTTCATTGACCTCCTGTATTGGCCTAATTGAACTTCAGGTTGACTCATGAGCCCCCACAGACTTATTAATGTAATGTCTGTAACTTTTAAACCCTTTTAACCCCAAAACCTCTTTTCAAAGTTGCCCAAAGAAATAGAGATTTGGACTTAATTAGGCTGCTTTTCCACATTTCTAAATTTGGATTGTGTGCTTTTCTGTCAGCGCAAGCCACTTCATTTGCCTTTTAAGCATGTTACCTGCGGTTGTTATTGATGAGTTGTGTCCTAAACAGTGCAATAGTTGTTATTATGACAAAGGTAAAAATGTGACCTACCGGTAATCCAAGAAATCTTTTAGTGTTCACACAGCAGAGCAGACACTCATGCAAAGAAATGTGAGCTCATTCCGGCAGTGTCCAACAGATGATAGTGATGGTTTGTATTGACATCATTTTATGCTGATTTGCAGTTTTGCTCAGACATAGTTGATCAAATGAGCAGCGTGATGGTTGAAAACCAGAGTAGCATTCTAGGTCAAAACTTCAACTTAAAGGGAATAACTTTGAAAGCTGCACTTTGACGGACTTTGTGTATTAATTGGCCCGTATTACTAACTCTCACTGTGTTTTTACGTGTGTGAAATCACTTGATGAAACATTCTTGTAACAGTGTCCGACTTCTTAACGCCCCTCGATGTCATTTTAGGTTTTGACTGTTTGCTCAGTTCTTATTGCTACGAAGAACGTGGTGCCAAATAATGTCAATGCCATTTTACTACACCATGCATAATTAACCTTTTTTTATTGTCAATGTAATATAATGGTTTAAAGTGCTTATCTCATAAATGCTCACAAATGTTTGAAGTTTGATAATGACACATGTTTTTCCCCATATTTGGAAACAGGATGCATGTGAAGGAATTGTGTGCCAGTTTTGCATTGAAAAATACCAATAGTCTTGGGCTGGCCCTGGGAATGTGATTAATCTATGTTATGTATATTTTTCAGTGTAGATAAATACCATCAAATTGCACATAAATCAATGACTATATTCTATTTTAAGCCACTTGTGTGACCACAATAGACTTTGTTTGCAGTAATTCTATCAGCATTGTAGTTACCATATTTAGCTTTTTACTATGTTTCATATTGATTGTAACAAAATGCCTGAAAACACTTGTCTGCAGTGTATTTCCAAATGTGTAAAAAGGGAATTGTCAATTTGTTTACTAATAAAAGATTGACAAAAAATGTATTTTCCCCTCCTGTTGGTTGTGTGTGAGAGATAGAAAAAAAGTGTGTACGTCCTACAAGTTTCCCTCGTGTTAGGCCCAAGAGAGATGTCTGCATCAACTTGTTCCTTGGGGATACAGTGACAATGTTGTTAGTGATTGGTTGTGTTGTTCAGTTGGCAGACAGCCGCCTGGCTATATATATAAATATGACACTTGAGAAGCGTGTTTGACTGGCAGAGGGCTTTTCACTGCACTTTGAAAAGTGCTGAGAGGGCAGAACACTACCTCCTAATCCCCCACTAAACCCAACTTTCTTTATAATGCATGTTTGAAAACGATTGGGAATTATAGAAAGTATGGCTGTAAATTACACCTGTTGTATTTAAGGGCTCATCAGGTATCAATATTATAATTAATCATTACATGGTAGTGTAAGAATAACACGCTAGCTTGACAGGTGAAAATGATTTGATTAATGAAATTAATTAAAGGTACACTGACACTCTGGTGTAGCTCCAATTACATGATTTGAGCCGATTTCTATCCAGGAAAGCATGGAAGTGTTTCACAATGTCTTTATGCCCCCGCTTTAACCTGTCAACACAGGTGTAACTAATAACATTAATAATGGGTCCTCGCATACTGGCACACCTGCGTTTGTTCTGCTATAATAATACAACATTTTCATGGTAAAAAGATCCATAATGCACCTTCTATAGCCCATAGCCACGTCAGCAAGTCTTGTTTTTCCTTTATTGAGATACACAAGTTCAAAATCTTTGTGTCATAACATAAATATAAATACCATAAATATCATAAGGTGGTAGTCAATTTGACCTTTTGTGAAAACCAAGAAGCTTAACCTTAAACTTTCCATTTATTAATGTGAAATGTAATGTAATAACATTAGAAGATTTTTAATATGTTTGAAATTGATATTTATGTTATCTTCTAGGCTGCCAAAGGAATCTTTTTTCCAAAATCATTTTAAATGTTATTCAAAAGGGCATATTCTTAATCAGCTGGGTAAATGTAGAAGAAGTTTAAAAGAAACATTATTTTGTTAGCTAAGAGACTAATCTTTCTCTATACCAAGTTATCCACAAAGTGATTTCATTATGAGACATACAGTATCGTCGTACCATTTAAACAAAAAAAGAGTTATTTTAGATGTATTGTTACTATGGGGATGTGAAGAAAAACAAAAGTGTGCACTGGAGTATGAGAGGGTAACAACTGATGTGTAAGTCTTGGATGTTTGACCAATACCAGAAGAGATTATTATAATAATAATAATAATAATAATAATAATAATAATAATAATAATAATAATAATAAGCTTTATTTGTATAGCACCTTTCATACAAGAATTGCAGCCCAAAGTGCTTCACAGCTAAAACATAACAATTAGTACAAAATTATTCAGAGCATTTACAGTACAATAATCACAATGTTGATGTAAATGTGAAATAGCATTAAAAATAGTATTAAATAGCAGATTAAAAATAGTAAATAGCTTTAGATTGCACTGAAAACATTTGCATCAGGTGTTACAGGGATGCTGTATTGTAAACGCCTAATTACGAAAATGATTAATTATAATTCAGCAATATAATGATTCTAAAATGGACCGTTTTGCATAATACTTTTATTTTTGGTACTTTTAGTATATATTGATGCTAATACTTTTGTACTTTTACCTAATTAATCTTTCAGTAGCAGCACAAAGAGAGTTTAGTGCTGACATGTTTAATCAATAATTTGTGATGTATTATTATGTTATATAAAACTTTAGGCTATTGATCTATTGGTGAAAAACACAAGCTACCTGGCAGTATATATAGCCTAGTGAAAAAATAAGCGCTTCCTTTACCAGCTGCGACATTAAAGTATGGACAAAATAACGCATCAATAATTAGAATTCATTAATATAACATATATAATTCTAAAATGAGCTGTTGTGCAGAATGATTACTTTTAGTTTTTGAAGTAATAGTTGATGCTTATATTTTTATTATTACTGAGTAATAAAATGGAAAAACAAGTATGTCAAAATTGTACTTAAGTACAGTAGTGAGTAAACTTCACAATCCATCACTGCTTGAAACTAAACTTAGAAGCTGTGGTCTAAAATAAAAACCTACATATTTTAACCATAACCTTTCACACTGGTGGCCCCACCGTCCCTGCTGGGTGCACCCGGGTATCACCCATCAACAGTCATCATCACCCTGCTGTCACCCTCCCCGCTGGGTGGCAATGCAGAGGTAGTGACGTCACCGGGCTGTCTCTCGCTCCCTTCCTGCTGCATCACAACAGCCGTTAGTAGCTCGAGTAGTGACCAGGGGGGACAGGATATCCACAGCCAATTCATTGATAAAACAACTCGTATTGACGCTGCAGCACTCCACAACATCCTAACACGGGGGTAACGGACAGGAACTGGTTGCAGTGCGATAACCCCGCTCCTCCAGCTGTTGGGAGATGGCCAGGCCGGAACAGGTTCTGCTCTTGGAGCCTCCGCACGAACTGAAATTCAGAGGTAAGAGAGGGGAGGGCCCGGCGGCTTGGACGGGAGGGGGGAGCTGCCTCTGTCAGCGGGGGCAGGCCAGTACGGTTACCAACCCGGGGAGAAGCTGGACCTCTCATTTTGACACTATTGCCCTCGTAAGAAAAGAATACGAATGAAAGGACGGCAGGTCAACTGACAGCTAGCTAGCGTTTAGCTAGCTGGATTAGCTTCTGTCGGCTAACCAGGCTAGCCAGGCCTTGTTACACATTTCTGCTGCAGCAACTGCTTTTAAAGCGGTTTACAAGTGCAAAACACGAAACATATGTGCATGGATATAGCAAGCATAATAAATATGTGACAACCTATTAAATTAATAACCTTTCATTTCACATAAGCTACAACATCCTTAGCATGTATACCTAGCTAACATTAGCTCGCTCTCTGATTGGCTGTCTCGCTCTGTTGGCCAGCCAGCTGTCATTTAATAACTTGACAGCTCACAGGACGAAAAAGCTGCACAACCTGTGCTACTTAAAGATGTGTTAGCTACGGACCATCAACATGCCAAGCCTCCTTATCGTTTGGGCTTTACTTTCGCTAATAGACATTTTAGTGAAGCTCGGCATTTGGCTGGAATATGTCACGTTGCTTTAGGCCCAAATAATGTTCCTACTGTATCTGTTTTGCAACAGATTACAGACATCATGCCACAATTTGAAATATGGCACCTTGTACCAACTGGAGTATTGAAGCCAGATAGTTTCATAGATTTATTTAATTGTTGAAAGACACCCTCAAAAACACAGTCTAACTTTTACTCTTATCATTAGTCTTGTCTTTGATAACACATATTGTACTTCCCTTTGCCCGGCTGTCAGCGTCTTCTATTTAGTGTCTTCCTAAAGCATACTGTTATCGGAAAACATATCCAGATTTTCTTGTTTATTATTTTGCCCTTCATGTATTTTATCATTCATTTTGGTAATGTATTTCATTTTTCTCTCTGTGAAGCACTTTGTACTCTGTTTTGACAAGTGCTCTATAACTAAATTATTATTATTATTATTATTATATATATATATTATATGTTTTTTGCATTAAGCACCCCAACATTACACTTAAAAGAACCAGCTGCACTAAACTGTTTGCCCCAATATCTACTGAGTAGCTTTTCATTGTAGTGTGAAGAGCTCGGCAACTGACACCACTATGTTTTTATGTGAATTGCCAATTTAAAGTAGCATAATACTAATGTTCAAATGTGCTGCTCTCGTGTTACCTTACTAGCTTATTTACTAGTATTCCAGTGTAATGGCACATTATATAAGCATTCAACTCGTTATAGCAGTAATGAAGTGTCTGAGTTGTATCATGCTCTGAGTGAGCCTGTAAATTGCTTTAGTAATAATATACAATGAGGTGCCCTGATATATGGAAATAATGGACAAATCAGAGGCGAAGAATGCCACAATATAGTTTCTTCTACCAAGTCTTGTTATTTTCTCTTCCCCACCACTGTAAGACACCTCAAAGTGTATTATAGACTAATGTACCAGAGGCAGGGAATGAACTCCACACCTGCCAACAGCCAAATAGAGGGTAAATGTTGGCTGTGGCTTTTCAGGTCACCTGCCACCATGGCAGATAGGTTTCCCTTATATCAAGAAATATAAAAAAAAAAGTAAATCCTACATTTAAAAAAAGTAAAAATATTCCATATTTGTACTGTCATCTATCAAAAGAGACGCTGTGTTCAAAATGTATACATTTTTAAAGCTTGTTTGTAGTCAGTAATCTTTACTTGAGGGTCTGTTTGTCTCACCAGTGAGTGTAGGAATAACAATGGTGTTATTTTCCATTTTTCTAATTGTCTACAATGCCATGAAAGAACCCAAAAGGAACAGTGTCCGTCTCTCAATATTTTGTCAACTTCCCTGCCCTCTCTGTGGCTCTCTGCCTCAGACCATTATTTCCCACTGAGACGTAAACCTTTAAAAAAAACAAATATATATATTTACAGCACCAGGACGATGTGGGATTGACTCAAAATAAACTCAGTTCATTGTTATAAAGGAACATGCCATGCATTGTAAGGCTAATTAAAAATATGTAATCTTTTATTAAGCTTTATCAGGCAACACAGTCAATACTTGTTAATAGGATCAATTTGTTGTTGGTTTTAATCTTTCATGGTTCATGATTGTTGATGTAAAGATAAAATAGAATATTGCACACTTTATCCTTTCACTAGTAACTTAGCACGAAGCAGAAGAACTGTTTGGTTACCTGTAGTTTAATATACCTTGCCCACTGATTTGAAACAGTGGTGAAACCATTGACTGGAAGTACGTTTCCAAGCGTTAACCAAACAGAATTAACTTGTGTGCCTTCTCAGTATACTACACAACACCACAAATCACATGCCAATACTCAGGCCCCAAGTTATATGTAGGCATGCATTGTGAAACTTCAGGAAATAAAGAGGAGTTCTGTTGGTAGCAGCTTGTTAGGCCTAGGATCAGACATCTGTGGGCCAAATACTACTCGTTAGGGGTATTATTAACAAATCATACTCCCTGCTCCTCACCTTATATCTGCTGTTTATAACAGCTTCAAATATTATCTCTTTATAATAGTTTTTAACTTCCTTTTGTGGTTTTTGTGAGTTGGATGCTATCCTGAGAAACTTTCAGGAAGTGGTAGATCAGGTGTACAGTCGTCGGTGGCGTGAGTCCCTTTCATTAAAAGCCTTAGAAGTCAAGCCAAGCTTGTGAGGGTCTGAGTTTCCTCTCTGTCTTTGCTCAAAGGGGAAGGGAAGTGTCAGTTGCTCTGGATGTTTGCTGAGCTGAAACTTTATCTTGAATCTGGTGTATGTGCTAATTCTGAAATAGCTCCATGTTTTCATTCACAGTGAGTGTGCCTCTGTCAACCGCAAAAGGTTTTGCTCACCATAATAGCTACTGTAGTGGCCTAATTTGTTATTTAGTTAGAAAACTTCCTGAAAACCTGGGATGGCTGAGTTTTGGGGTTTGTAAACTGTAGCATTTCACAAGTTAAAATGGTAGTTAGGTAACTGGAAGTTGCTAAACAAATGGATTCATTGTCAGCACTCTTAAGTAGTCATGAGTTGTGCTTTTTCTAAGAATATTGTCACAAACAAAACACATCAATGTCTCAAAGCTCAAAACCCAAATCAACTAATATAGATGTGTACTTTAATAATGGCGGGTCACTAACTATCATGTGTACGATATGAACAGATCTTCATATGCAGCACCAAAATTACAAAAAACATTTGCAAATACTTTTAGGCCATTTTTAGAATAATTTATGAATAGTATTTTGTTTTCCATGGTTTATGTATTATATTTTTAAATTCCAAAATGACAACTTAGTTTCTGCAAGTCTGTCTGTCGTAAAGTGTGTGGTATTGGCACTGTACCCACTGCGTTTGGGAACCTCACCATGAATTAGCGTTGCTCTCACTTCAGATAGCCTTCCTGGAAAAAATCAGGAGTGACTAAATGTTGCCAGTTAGCTATATGGACACATTTTGCTTTGCCGTTTCTGGAGTGTCCTGTCAATAAAAAACTTTTGCCAGGAATAACTTAAGGACATGTGACAATGTGGTTTTGTGAGAAGGAGTACTTAGGTAATACATAAAATTAGACTTGTACCCCTTCCAATTATGTATAATGTGCTCATAATATGAAAGAAGACTCATTACACTCTTGGCTTTCTCCAGGGTCAAATGCATTACCCAGATTAGGTTTTAGTACTTTCTTTTCTTACAGTGTTCATGCAAGAGCTCTCATTTCCAACAGATTTGACTTTTCTGTTATTGTAATTACCACTAAAGGGAAAAGAAAACCTTACACCAAGGTGGAGATTGCTTGCTCTTGTCGCGGTATTTCATGTGAGTGTAATAACTATACCGCTGAATTTATCTGGTGCCTATGAACCTTTGAATCGCTGCCCACATATTTCTTTCAAATATGCCTGGTGTTGTGCTCATTGATGGCTATTTAAACAACCAAGCCAATCAGATGCTTAGTAAGGGGACGCCATCTTTGCTGGTTATTGCTAATTTCTCTTTTATTTTTTTAACATTAGATGTTACTCAAGGTTGAGCGTTACCTTGACCACCGTGTTATTTCATAACCAATAGAGATTATTAAACACTAATTGGACGTAGCTGCTGTTCACCCAGGCGTTTTAAATAGGTTAAGACCAGAGGAAAATGTGTCAAATACATGGACTCTCCCATGTTTGGGAAAGAATTAAACTAAATTGAACTATCCAATTTACTTGACAGGTAAAATCCAGTACAAGTAGTTGATACAATGATTACCATAGAAAGTTAGTTAGTTAAAAAAAAAACACTGACAATGTAGTGCTGCAGTCTGGATGGAAAACTCACTTAACCTTCGCTCACCTTTTAGATTTGGCACGGTGTTATTTTGCTGTTGCTTTTGTTGTAAGGGTTTTCTGCATTATTGACAAATCTGTGCAACTTAATGCATTAGGCCTTGTGAGAGCTTTAGAGATATGTGACCTGCATCAACATTGATGGCATTAATTACATGTATTTGATTCCAAACTGCATCAGCTATTCTGTTTATGGTAGTGCAGTAGCAGAGGCCTGTGATTTATAGATTTGTACGCACAGTTTACTATTTAGAGGATTTGGTAAATTGATACTAGAATTGTTTTTGTTAATCAAAAGGACAAACAGACATCAGTAGTCGACATCAATCTAGAAAGCAGATGGCTTAGTTTGCATTCTTGACATTTACATTAATCCAGTTCTCACCAGGGTGTGTCACTGACACGTTTTATTTTGGGATTTAATTTGATTTAATTTATCTTGAGGACGACTTCCAGTCAAACTTATTAAAAACCTTATTTAAAAACAGGCGGTGAAACCCTGTGTATCTAACATATCAGGTCAAATAGAGAAAGTATGCAGCTGAAGGTCCAAATTGTGGGCAGTAGATTGAATTTGTTATAATTAAAGTCACATCCAATTAAGCCTTGATAGACCACATTTAAATGTGTTAACATACATGTCACATGTTTCTAATAGGCTTTACCCACTGGCATTGCAGTCATCTTATTTTATTTTGAAAAAGCTTAGATGAACCTGTTTCTGCTTTGTTTTTAGTATCTGTGTTAAATATTTGGCAATTTTATTTAAATTTGGTTTTCTATTGTGATAAAGATTTTCAATAATAATGGTACCATATATTACAACATAATAATTACATTTACTGAATTAAATGAAGCCCTCACTCTCTCACTTTCTTACTTGACATGTCAGTGTAAATACATAATGTTTAAAACATTTTGTTTATATATATAACAGCTGTGTCTGCCTGAGCTTGATAGTTTATTTTCCTGTTTGTCAGGTTTTTAAACGTATATATATATATATTCTAACTAGTGCTTTTTCTGCAGCAGCGGATGATGATTTTGCATTTTGTTGACTAAGAGAGACTCATTGTCTTTGGTGTCACTTTCTGACTGCCCAGCTGACACACATTACCAGCTTGTTTGAGTTTGTATGCCAGTGTCAGTTTTATTCTGTACATGTGTCATCTTCTCCAACCATTCAAACAATTCAAGTGATAAATAGTATTTTGTGTGTAGCGTGTGAGTTCATAACTCCTAAGAGTGTCTTTGGCCAACATCATAATTAAAATGTCTCTCCGTCCAGTTTTAATTTATGTTTCTATGATTTGTTGCCATTTAATGTGACTTGTGTAGTTGTATGTTTTGGTTTTGCTTCTACCTTATCTTCCTTCTTCGCAGGTCCATTTTCAGACGTGGTCACCACAAATCTCAAGCTCTCCAACCCTACAGACAGGAATGTGTGCTTTAAGGTGAAGACGACAGCGCCACGCAGGTACTGTGTGCGGCCAAACAGTGGAATCATCGATGCGGGCACCTCAATCAGCGTCTCAGGTAATGATTGACATGGGATTAAGCTGGGGCCATTATTAATTTACAGGCTAGTTTACATGTAGTAAAAGGTAAAATGTTTAGTTGATCTCACGTAAAATTATTTGACAGTTTTGATACGTTATCTTTTTAAGTATTATATCAAGTTAAATACTAAACATTCGCTGGTGCCAAATATGAGGATTGTGCTTTTCTGTATGCCCCTTTTTGTTTTTTGACTCTTGGTCAGACAAAGTAAGAAACTTGAAGGTATTTCTCGTACGGTGTGATAAGTATGTGATTTTATAGACCACAAGATTGATTTTTGTAGCCCTAGTCGCTACAACCATGACTTCCAACCATCCACATATCCCTGACTTTGTCTTTAGTTGTACCTTGATTTAAAAACCAAGTATCTGTGAGAAGGAAAGCGCAAACTAATATATCTCAAGTATCCCGAATGGGTTTGCTCTTTTCCTTCTAAAACACACACCCCCCAGTCCTCTCCCGTTACCCAGTACTCCCGCATCCTCTCGCCCCAGCCCCGCCTGGCGGGCCTCATTCCCAGCCGTGCACTCTGAGGGAGACAGGTACAGGCTAGTGTTTCCACTCTGTGCCACCTCTGCCATTTACAGCAACAGACTCATTTTACAACCTGCCCCTATCTGGTGTCAACAACTGCAAACTGTGTCACCGGGGCCCACAGTCCTCTCTGTCAGTTGCCTTTATTTTTCACTCTTATTAAGTTGAGAAAGGTCACAGGTTTGAGTCCCAAAAGGAGATTGCTTTCCTGAGAATGTAGTCACTATGAGGCAAACATATATGCTATGGTCTGTAACCTCTTAGTGTCCAGTCTGTCTTCAGGGAGAACTCACAAAGCGGTGTACTTAACAGGATAACAAGCGGTTGTGGGTTCTTATCTTGCAGGCATTGTGTGCATTTAAATTGAACACACATTAAGGTACTTTGATGAAAAGCCCAGGTTTATAAAAGGCCCAGCACACGTGACTCTGCTGTTTGCTCCAAACCCAGTTGGGCGTGGTTTCCATTACATATTAATTCAACATGCAAAACAGCACATGTCGCTTCTGCCTCCCAGAATCACGAGCTCTTTGTGGCACGTAAACAAAATACTATGTGTCATTTACCAACATCATCCTAAACAATGTAGACTAATAAACACGCATTTCATATGGCTTTTGGTGGTTAGATCCAAATGGTAAAGATATTGTGCTCTATCTTTTAGGGTAACTTCTGTATTTTTCAACCTGGACCCTATTTTCCTATATTTTTGTGACTAATAAGGGCAACAATTTTTGAAATTGGTCCAGTATCGAGCCAGACCACTGCAATGTAATTATATTGGGCAATTGTGCCGGCGGTGCGTAATTGCCCGATATGATTACATTGCACTGAAGCATTACATTGCAGTCCAATTCGTGGCTGCCGGCAGCTGCACTCTCAATCAAAACCGGACCATTAGTCACTTAGTCCAGGTTGTTATTAAAGTTTATCACAGTATCTCCACTACTGTTTTTTTTATCAGCTGATAGAGATTCAATGTCATACCTGCCACCTTGTATGCCGCCTGCATTCCATTTACAGTAACTGGAGTGCGGCCATATTTGGCTTTGCAACTGTGTCATGCGGAAGGAAATGCATTCAACTCGTTTGTTAGACTTCAAGGACACATACAATGTGTTTTGTGTAACTCTGAATGCAAACATAACTTTTGTTTGTTTTCAAGGAAACTCCACGGTGCACCTTTTTGTATGTGCTCTTTCTTCCTGGTATTAAAAGCTACATTACATTTAATTGATAAAAAAAATCTCTGAACACACCAGACTGTTCCAGCTCAGTGACACAAACACTGCTTGGTTGTCATACCAACATTAGTAATAAATAATGTTCTTGTGTAAAAAATATGCTGAAAAAAGTAATTCCCCTAATAACATTTTTATTACTCAGAGTTTTTGTTCTCCATCTAAGAAGATTGGATATGACCTGTAACTTGTTGCAGTCCAGCTTGTCTCGTATTTCTGGCCAGTCATTTTTAACAAAAGCTACACAGACATCCACTTGCATCGGAGCGAAAGGGAATAGTCTGCCACAGGATACCTACAAACCCTGAGATGTGTCATTTGCTGGCTCAGCTGAGGATACACACAGTGCTTTTGAAGCTCAACCCAGCTGTAACTGTATATGTTCAATGTAGCCATGACCGCAGGAATGTTACTGAGGTTGATTGGTGTTATGTAGCGGCATCCAGTGGAAAAATATGTGGCGTGAATGTTTCAAAAATCCTTGTGTCCACAAATATTGAGCTTCTTCTGGGAAAAAGTTAGTTTAGTTTCTCTGACACGCTCGGGAATTGTTATCATTTCAACAGAGGCAGAAAGACAAATAACATACCACAATAAAAAATAACAATTATTGTGTTGCATTTTATCTAAATTAGCTTCACTAGCTTGTCCTTACACTCATTTCTATTGTGGCTTCTGTCATGAAAGCGCGAGGAAGAGATTCTCCTGTCTTAATTGACATCCATATTCATGAAATTGTTTGCTAATATGCTAAAGACAAGGTCTGTTCTAATATTTAAAAGCCACATTCACTATTTTACCCACCAACTACATTCCTAGAACCTAACCTCTAAGTGGTGACTCCTGCAGACGTGTGGAGGATTACATGCTGTTAACTCCTGAGTTATTCCGCACCCTGAAAGTAGGTTTGCTGGTGTCTAGTGTTTTGTGTTTTTTTTTTTGACCCAGGAGAGCAAAACCAGAAGTGTGAGATCCCGCTGCGCTAAGAAGTCTGAATATGAATATTTTTTATGAGAGTTAGCTCTTACATCCTGGTGAGTTTTCCCTCCAGGGCTGTATCTCAAACGCTGGTTGACTTCACTCTCTTCCTCATTCCCACGCTATATTGTCCCGGTAGGTTTGCTGATCTTTGACCAGGTTTTTTGTGTTGAGTAATCTTCAACAAAGTAGACAGAGAACTCCCTTTTAACAAGTTAGGCTTATCGGTGTGAAGGTTTACTACCGTTACAGCTCGGGGTGTGACAATGAGCTGTACGGTCTCATGTGTCGTGACGTAATGTTCAAAATGAACTCGTATCTACTTTTTTATTTGTTGATGAATGCAGTGTTTTGCTCATTAAACTGAGACATTCATCTTTTGATTTTTTGGCCGTTTTTAAATTTGTGTTAAACTGTCAAACTAATTATTTATTTATTTTCTATCTTGCTGAGAATTCATAATCTCAAGTTGCATACTTTTATTGAAATAGAGTGACATAATACTTGGAAATGGAAGCTACATTCGTGTGTTATGATGAATTCATTTAGTCACACCCAAAGCTATAGAGTTGAGCTGATTCAATTAGTTCATTAATCAAATTAGTTAGTTGAATGACAGCCTTTTCATATATGTAGCTTCTTAAAGGAATACCTCACCCCCAATGTTATCATTTGTGTATCAATTACTAACCATGTTTTACCTTCAATTCACATAAACACATAAACAGCACTCAGCACGGAGGAGCAGCGGCCCCGCGCAAGCGTGAGACTGTTTATGTGGAAGAGTTTTAACTAGTAAGGTTTTAGCGAAAAAGTATGCATTTGAGAAGTAGTGAGGATACAACTGGATAAACAAGACTTGGATTATAGTGCACAAGTTGTTTGTAAACTGGATGTTTTGATATAGTTTTGCTGTTGCTAAACGTGGCCCCCGATTTACTTTTACTTTAAGTTTTTTGGATTCTTCGTTCACTGTTGAGGCATGTGATAAAAACTTTTCATCGCAAATTCAAGTTATTGTGGGGGGGGGGGGTGAGTAATTGATATACAAATGACTATTCGGGGGTGAAGCATTCATATCATTGCAAATGGAATATCTTTATTTCCTGACATTTCATAGATTTCTTTTAAATGAATTGATAATGAAAAAAATAAACTTTTGCAGCCCCACAATGGAATATAATTATTCCATGGGTGGACCTCTGTGAGCTCCTCAAGGTAAATAGTTAGTCGTTATTCTGTTGTGAGCATCTTGTCTCATGGGACACAATTAATTAGACAGGAAAGGAACGTTTTCATACCTCCCTCCCCTCACCCCTCTAATGGTTCCATTCATCATCAACAAGCAGGCAGGCCTTTGCCTGCTTGACCTGTGTTGAACACAATTAGCCTCTGTGAGTTTTATAAATGATTTCCCAGCGTGTAAGAATACTAAATCATGCCATTAGCAGAAGTAGCTTTTTTGTAAAGGTGTGTTCAAAGGCTGTCGCTCAAAGACCCTTTTGTGGCTGTGCTTTTTCCGTCTCAGGCTTTGGCTCAGGAGGACCTTAAAATGTCATGTTTTTCACTGTAGCTCGAGAAACTTGCATGCCTTCCTGCACTAT
Source organism: Cottoperca gobio (assembly GCF_900634415.1). Classification (NCBI taxonomy): domain Eukaryota; kingdom Metazoa; phylum Chordata; class Actinopteri; order Perciformes; family Bovichtidae; genus Cottoperca; species Cottoperca gobio. Next base: position 22,349,044 of record NC_041359.1, read on the forward strand.
TCTCCCGTATTGTCCCCTTGGACTTGAGGTAGATGGCTGTGCAAATTGGGTCTGACTGAAACAGGACGTTCTCAATCTGTTCATGCCGTCTGTTTCTGGTTTGCGATATTGAACTGCCCTGATTGCTGTAATGGTGCACTACATCTCTGAGGTTTTCCACTCTAGGGAGAATTGGCATGTGCCATATATGAAACCCATCCTCATAGCTACGCCAGCTTTCAAATTAGGAGGTCATTTGTTTCTAGTAAAAGCCAAAGAATCACGGAGGCATTGTAGACATAGTGAAAATATGCCTTTCAATTGCCCTCATTTAAAAAAAGTCAAAGGAGAAATAGATCATCCATCAATAGCTATTTTCATCCCCTCTGCACTTCCACCCTTCACTTGAATACTGACATAAGAAAGTGATCATTGTAAATCACCGTTGCAGTTTTAAAATACCTTCTCAGTCACTGGAATGACATCAAATAACACACCACTGACCGAGAGGACTGATGTGGTGATGGGTTAAAGTCGTATTCCAAACCAACACCTGCTTTTTGTTAGAGCAATATGTAATGTTAAGAAAGGAAAAGACAGGGTTTTGAAGCTGTTAGAAAGATTACCCCCTGGGGTATTTGTAGATTCGTCAGTGTTTCGCCGTCATGGTAACGCAAACTTAGAAATAAATCATCTCAACCACTTTTTCCAAGCAGCATGGGTAAGCCCAGAGCCTTGAAGACGTGGAGGACCTAGTTTACTTTTTGACAAACACATGGGTATTTGATACTCACTAATTCCTATTTAATCCAAGAAGTGGACAAAGATTCAAAAAGGGGAGAGAAATGGAAACTTGCTGACAAAGAAAAGTATCGGCTTAAACGCTGGAGTTTGTTTTGTATTTGGGGCGGCGGACTTTACCCACAACTCGTATTATGTTCCTGCCTGTCTGCCCCAGTTTGAATGATACTAACAAGACACGTTCTCCTGAGTCTCCTGAGGATGTGAAGTGAGGATGAGGTTTAAAAAAAGGGAAATAAAACTGAGGGAGTCATAACAAAATATATTGACTGTGGTAATCATGTGGGGACTTGCTGTTCACACTGTAGGATGCAACTTTGGTCACTTATCAGCCCCAGTTCTCTCTCCCCATGTTTCTTTATTATCTTTATTTTATGGTATTAACTGAAGGGTAATAAATAATCTTAAACATGTTGCCATGTGAAGTATGTTAAAATCAATTCTTTATAATGTGACCTCGACTGTCATTTTGTATTTCAGTTATGCTACAGCCTTTCGACTACGATCCCAATGAGAAGAGCAAACACAAGTTCATGGTCCAGTCTGTGCTAGCACCTCCTGACATGACCGACATGGAGGGAGTGGTGAGTGTGTCTTCTTCCTAAAATCAGTTTAAATGCATAATATTTTAAATGCTTTGCACGCAGATGTAACGCATAGAGAACACATTGTTATCAACTCATGGAATACAATACATACATCGAAGTTAACTATAAACAAAGAGAACTTCAAATCGGAAAACCCCCCAGCCAGGATGATCGGCTGCGTCTCAAAGAACACAAAGAGCTCATTTTATTCCTAATCGTGTGTGTGATCTCAAAGTCATGTTTGCGACCGCTGGCCAACAAACATTCATACAGTAAATTGCCGAGAATGTTGTATGATACTGTGACTCACACTCGTAAAAACACACACACACACACACACACACACACACACACACACACACACACACACACACACACAATGTTCATGCTTATGACAGAGGTTTGACTTGAAGGCAGATTTTTGTGGGTGGGGTTGTAAGTAGAGCACAAAGGAGATTAACTGCAGTTGTTCTCGTAGTAAATTTCTCTCCAGGTCTCCCTCATAACTGTTGTTAACAAATGTTAAAAATGCAAGTTGACTAAGAACACAGCCACAGCCAAATATATGTAATCATACCTGCGAGCCTCAAATTATTCTACAGTACTTTGCAACCAGCTGCACAATATCATATTTTCATAGATACCAACTATGTTTTTGCAAACCAGTTTAGTGTTTCTTTCCCCTGAACATCAGGCTGCTGACACCCAAGTGGAACCACATTTAACTTGGACAATCTCAAAGGCACTAATTACTTATATGTTGAAAATAAATATTATAAAACATACTATGTTTATGTATACAATCTGTAGATAATCAGAATATAAAATGTACCTTTTAAATATCTAATTTAATAAGGATTCACTGGCATAGACATGTAAACTATTAAAGTGTTTTTGTATTACTCAGTGCTAAATCAAGACATTATGAAGGAATATGTTTAATATATCGACAGGTGGTTATCTTTGCATCCTCCTGTGAAGAGTCATTATCAGCAGCCTGTTACAAACAGTCCCCTTTGTCTTGTTTTGAACAATAAAAAGATAATGTGTTAATGCACGTTTCTTTATTTCAGTGGAAGGAGGCTAAACCAGATGAGCTGATGGACTCCAAGCTGAGATGTGTTTTTGACATGCCAGTGGAGAATGAAAAAACGGTAAGTACACGCTGTTACTCAACTTCTCTCCTCGCCTCACCATGTCAGCTTTGGTTGTCACTACAGACTAGATATCAAAGACACTAGAGGCAATGATGTGTCACATTGCTCTCTATTATTCTTTTTAAATCACAGTAATTGGCCTCAGCATCAATGGCACAAGCGAGGGATAAAATACAGCGCGCTGGTCGTTATTACGAAATAAATCCGACATGTAGAGCAGGAACCAGATGTGAAGGCGGAGAGGTCCTGCTCACCCTGAAGGGGTTTATTTCACAATAATGACCCACTCGCTGTACATTATCCTGCTTATTACACAGCTACTAAATAAATCAATCAATCATTTGACAAAAAAAAACCGAATACATTGATTTAAAACATGCCAAAACATATAGTCCGCTCGCTGTGAGATCAAACTGCGTCCATAGCAGCTGTCTGTAGTTATTATTATATAATATGTAGCTAAAGAGAAATAACACACAGTAGAATGCCATAATTGACCAATCAGAATCAGGTATTCAACAAATGTATGTAATGTGTTTTTAATAGTTTTCTATCATTATGCTGCTCGTCTTCATCAAACATAACAAATTGTTTCCTTTTTATTGCGTATTTCTCTGCAGTGCATTTGTTTGCTTGTTGATATTTGTCTCAAGGTGGAGCTGCATTATTTATCGGGCTATGATGTTTATTGTTGTTTTCGAGCTCCCCACCTCTTTCTCCATCCTGTCCCATGTCAGTCTTCATCGCTCCTCTTCTTTTTGCACTCTAATACTGTCCAACTGATTTCTCTTTCCTTCCTATATCTCTCATTGCCACTTTTTCTATCTTGTTTATGTTGTTGAGTCTACATTTTAAATTAAGCATTACTCTTTATCCCTCTCTCCATCTTGTCCCCCTTCACCTCTCTCCTCACACTCTCGGGCATCAACAGCCCTTCAGAGGGCCACTTTGTTCATTCTCACATGCAGTTTATTATTGTTGTGATTCTTCTAGGACCCCACACCGCTGCAGAGACATTATCTCGTCATGATATGAACCGAGTCCACTGGTTTCATTAACACAAGGAGAGAAAAGGACCCGGGGTGGTTGTTTTCAATTCATTTTAAGCTGTGCACATTGCTCCCAGTCAGCACTGTGCACCACAGAGTCCGTTAGATGGAGATAATGCTGATAGAAACCAGCTTGATCCACTTATGAAAGGCACCCCTGGGTGAACTCTCCCACCAACATAGAGCTAGGAAGCTTGAGAGGAGGCTCTGTGTTCCTATATCAAAGTCTGCAAGTCTCCAAATATAAAGTCAACGGTCAGAATCGCCATGGAAACATGTAGCAGCAAACAGTCAACTTATTGCGTTATATCTTGTCGCCCTGTTGACCCACTTACAGCACGACATGGAGTCCAACAAGATGATGTCGTCCAGCTTGCTGAAGTCAGAATCCTCCACGCTGCCTCTGAAGTCAATGAGCTCAACCCTCGATGACGGGGAGGTAAAGAAGATCATGGAGGAGTGTAAGAGGCTGCAGATGGAGGCTCAGAGGCTACGGGAAGAAAACAAACAGATCCGGGTGAGTGAGATTACTGCAGGACCACAGTCAGTTCATCTTTTTATTTTTTTCAAGTAAAGACTCAGCGTTGCTGTAAACTTAGTCTCACTGATGCACCGTTTTTGTGAAGGACATTGTTTGTTGGTGGTAAACTATTAATGATGCAAGTCCAGCTGATCAATACAAACTTTACCGCAAAGCAAACCTATGATGTGATGTGGTCAGATCGTGACGCGCCTTGTTGTCCGTGTTAGTGTAACTCCCTCATTAGCCTTTACTAGGTGTAGCTTTGTAGTTCTCCCTATCTCTCAGGTAAACTCCTCCCTAAAGGAGGTTCAGCTGGAAGGAACACCTGGATATACTGTACAGTGCGGCTCTGGCCTCCGTCATTTAGAAAAAAGGTTTTTATTTTGAACCCTGGGTGTGCATTCAGATGTTGTTCCTTTAAAGTTTGTGTATTTTAATGAGTAACAAAAAAAACATTGAATATATTGCTTGGTCCTGTGGAAGATATTAGTTACTCTATGAATCAACACAAACTACAACTAACTGCTGATTTACTTCTTGATTTAACAACTAATTGAGGTTTACAATAAATAAGAAACTAGTGAAAACTGCTTATTGTAATGTCCCAGAGAAGTTGACATATTTAAATGTATTTGTTTGACTGTCTAAAACCAAAATATATTTAGTTTACTATAAAATCCAAGAAAACCACCAAATATTCACACTTAAGATGCTAAAACCAGTGCATTTATTTTGCTTTTCTACTTTAAAAAAATGACTTTATTATTAAAATTGTATATATATTGTATTATATATATATATATATATTATAGGATTTGTTCAAACTACCAATCTATCATCAGGCTTAAATCAAACGCAGAGAGAAAGTATTATTCCGCTGAATGAGCAAAGAAAACTCCTCTTTCATCTCACTCACCAGAATTAGCAGATGACATCACTGAACATCCAGAGTCACATTTGGTTATTTGTTTTTGTACTGATTAATGTTCACAATCAAGATAAGCAAATTAAGTGGAAATTTGATTCACACAAAGTGGTGGTTCCACATGAGGTTGCGGTGTCCCTCCAGCCTTTGCTGTATTTCTTTGAATAGAGATTTAGTAACTCAAGATTGAGGTTTGCGTTAAGTGCAACTGCTCAGATCCATAATCAGTGGCAGACCTCAGGCTTCGTAGCTCGTAAGGCAATTTTGCAAATCAATGAGTTAGCCATCAATCACAATGATCAGTGGTGGAGGGGTTTAAAATTGGGTTTTGTTAAAGTTTGGTTGGAAATGAGTCACATGCACACACACACATACACAGACGGCCGGGAGAAAGTAAAACAACTCCTCTTTAAGTTCTTGCCAGAGGCCGAACGACTGTTGGCTGCTCCTGCGGCTGAGATTAAACTAACAGAGAGCCCCCCCCCCCCACCCGCTGCTGGGAAATGAAGTGTGTTAAAGCCTGGCGCCTTCTGCTGCCCTCTGGGGATTGTGTCAGATGAAGATTTAAGCAGATCCTATTTCTTTGAGCTTGTAAATAAATACGGTCTTATCTCATTGAGTGATTGACAAGCTGTCTCTCTTCCCCGTGTCATCCTTTTCTCTTCTCCACTCTGTCATTCGCTCACTCTCCGACCACCATCTTCCTCTTCCCCGCTTTAAGGTTATAATAGTTACTTATAGTTAATAGATTTTATTTTTTATACATTTTAGTTGAGTTTCAGGAAGTTTTAGTTTTTATATATTTAGATTTTTTATTTGGGCCGTGTATAAAGTATGTAGCGACATACACAGTACATAGAATAGCTTCGTTAGATAGTATTTGATCTACAACAATATTTAAATCATGTCCATGTTAAAAACAATAGGGATTAATTATGAAGCAATTTAGGCACAGGTCCATCTCCAGGAATCTCAAGTCTGTTCACTTTCTGTGGTTCAATGTCATGTTGCATTTACATTTTTTATTGTTTTGGTTTACGATAATAACCCTGCTGCTTTTTCTTTCTTCCCCCATTTCAGGAGGACGATGGTCTGCGGATGAGGAAGAGTAACGTGTTATCTCAGCACTCCTCAATTGGCATGAAGAAAGACGAGGGCTTGAGCGCCCGCGCGATGGCCCTCATTGTGCTCTTCTTTGTGGTGGGCGTCATTGTAGGCAAGTTGGTCTTGTAGATGGCAGCGCAGATCGGTCGGGCCGCAGCATGCTTTCAGGGGGATGAAAACAAACACGGGATCAGGGATTTTGGATCAGGAATGCCATATCCACCGGGTGGGGGGGCGGTAATAGTTTTGATTCAGTCTCATTTATGTAAAAAATGTAAAAGGTAATGTATGAGAATATAAGGAAGAAAAAAACCGATCATCATCTTATGAACAAACCCACTGTTACAGGTCTTGCCTCTACGTAAACATCACATAGTCATTCTGGCCCTCTTTCCCAAAGTTTCATGTATACAGATGACTGGTTCTGCGCGGGGGGGGGGGGGGGGAGGGAGGTAATGGAAACATGATTTAATGCTAGTGATCAAGACCAATTTTCTAACACCGGCGAGGTAGTGTTGGTGCGACTGAGTCAGTTTGCAATTGTGTGAATGTCATTTTAGTGTATTGTTGTTTCTTTTTCTAAATGACGGAGGCCAGAGCCAATGTATATGTATATGTAATCCCCCCCCACTGTACAGTATATCCAGGTGTTCCTTCCAGCTAAACCCCCTTTAAGGAAGGGATTTACCAGAGAGATGATGCACACAGTCGGGGTTACACACACACAGGGCTATCAAACTGACTCCTGCAATCAGAGGCTTTGTAAAATCGGCTCGTCTTTGATTGTAGAACAACATTGATCAGTGAACACTATAGGTCATTTTCTTTCCTCGTGTCGTTTTTATTTTCACGTTACCTTATTCCCGTCACCTGTCACTCACTGCTCACCACAACCCCAGTTGTCAGAGGGGCGTCGTTTGATTGCATGCGTTCGCACAGAGTGTTGCATTTGGACTTTTTGAATCTAATTTAATTGCTTTTATAATGGTGATCATAAAGTCATTTGGCTGTAGGTTTGCACAACAACATTTTTCAGATTTTCTTTTTCTCTTTTGTTGAGTTTTTATGATTTAAAGTAATCTTTTTGTCGTTGGGGTTGAATCATTTAAGAATTCTGCTGCTACAAAAAAAATGAGCTCCAGATTTGTAGGATTAAATCATTTCTGTAAATGTTAACCAGATGAAAGGCTTGCCTTGTGACCTTTTTGGGTAAGTTATTCTCAGGCCTAGACGGAGGACTATACAGTACATTAACATAAATATACACATTCACAGCATGCATACATATAGTGAGAATGGGCAGGAAGTGCATGTAGAGGCGACTGTTACGTGTTTCCCTTACTACATCAACAACACCAAGGTCCTGCTTCAGTGTCCTCACAAAGGGACCTTGGTCTTTTCCAGCTCTTTTTTTGTTTTCTCATTTTTTCCAACTGAGCCATACATTTGTTGACGTTCTGTTTTGTTTGGGACAAATGTATGTCAGAGATCAATTGAGTGTTTCAAGCTGCCTGCTCCAGCTTTCTGCTGCTGGTTATGTTTTGCTGGGGGTTTTGTTTTTACTCCACTGCAGGCCTGTGTTCAGTTGTTGGTGTTTGTTCAGCATTTATCCGTTGCTTATTAATGTTATATCCTCACTGCATTTGAAGACGTGTTCATTTTTAATGCTCCAAGATTAAGAGTGTCTCTCCTTTGATCTTCCTGCAAGCATACAAATTCATTTTTTTTCTCAAGTGAGATTTGGGGGGAGGGGAGGGGAGGGGAAGCATACAGCATACAGCCTAGTTTATATCCTTGAGGGGGACCACATGATGACATTGTACTGTTCCAGAGCTGATGGTTATTTTTTGGTCAAAAATAAACCGAAACATATTCTCAAATTGTTTCATCTCCAAATTTGCATGAGGGGGGAAAAAAGCAGTGGAGGGTGTCGTTCTACTTTGCAATATTTGAAGGAAAAAGACTAGTTGTTCATATTTTTATCCAACTGTATCCACTTGCGATGCAGGAGTGCATTACCCTTTGTTAAACTGAAAGGAAAAATGACAAAGTCCCACCATGTTTTCATGTTAAGTGGAGTGGAAGATGATGGATTTGACTGGCGGCTTAGAGGTTAAAATATACATGAGCTTGTGTTTCTACTGTATCTCTGTAAAGTTGTTGGGTTGAGGATTACTTGCTGCTTAGAGGGAGGGCAGAGCAGACCTGAGCTACAGTCCCATCTTGGGTTATCAGACCTGGGTCATATAGTACTTGCAGAAAATTATTCTTGTTCAATGAGTCCTGGTTGGAGTATCAGAATATTTTACATGGAAAAAATAGTTCAAAGTACCAGAATATACAATTATGTGATTTAAAAATGTATCCCTGTCCTGCTCTGATGCAGTAACCCCCACCAATGTGGTACTCCAAGTAGGATTAAACAAACAATAATAATTGCATGTGAATACTGATTGATCCAGGCCCGGCTGTAAAACACACTACACTGACCTGTCATGGAGTCTCTGACCATCACCGTGATCAATGTAAGCAGTCGGCAAACTGTTTTGTATGTATATAAATAAATAAATAAGTCTATCTGAGAAGAAGATTAATATTCCTAGTTCAAGTAGTCTCTCTGGTGTATAAAAACAACCCAACCTGGTTGGACTATGTAGCATCTTAATAAATTAAATGAATAAAGCCCCTACCTAATCGTGTGAAGTCATTTCCTGTTATGCACACAGGCTACAAGGTGCACATTCATATTTATATACACTATATATATTATATACACAAATCCAAACTTTCCCGTTAAGGTCCATGTTGTTGAAATGTTGCACTTATAATTTATTGTGAATCATTAACACTGATTCTTTTTATTTTGTATTATGTTACATATCTTTGTAAGAGTATGCTTGATTTGAAAAAGAAGTTTCAATGAAAAATCTAAATCTCTGCAGCACCTACTGTACATTACCCACAACTGAACTTGTTTCAATCAATATTGGTGTGTTATGCTAGTAGCGGCTAATGTAACCTCGACCGACGCTGCCTTAAGTGACATCACTCGAGTCAATTCATCACAGCGTTACACGGCTTCTTCTGGAGTACTCAGCAAGTACAATTGTTTACCCTTTGAGTTACCCTTTATTTCATATTTAGAACAGGTATCTTCAGCTGCATTGATAAAGAAGAATAGAAAAGATATATAAACTTCTCTGACACGCCTTTATCATCAATCAATAAGATATAAAAAAAGTGATCTATTGAGTGCGTGCGGATGAATAAACGACTTGTTAACGCTCTATCCTGCAAAGCAGTTTGTGCCTCTCCTGTATTAGCATTCGTCACAGCGGTAAGCATCAGATGAAATACGCAGCTATGTCTGAAAAACCAATAAGGTTGTTTAACAACGCTTAACACTGTTCTGAAGATATTTCCAGGATCTTTCAGGCTCTTCCAAACATCTGGCGTGTTAGTTGCTTCCACTTTGATTGATTTGGCGGTACAACAACTTGCACTGGGATAATTACCCTTTGCACTGTCATAGTGTCAAGTAAAATAAAATCGTGGTGATTCATCGGGTGTTATTGTATCGCTAACAACTAGACAGTGTTTCTGTCTGCACCTCGAGGCTGGAGGCAGCAGAGCGGAGATTGTGTCAGGAACTCCCCCCCCCCTGCTGTGCACCTGGGCCCGGTAGCTCCTCAGCTGTTTGACTTGGCTGCAGCAAAACACAGCTGCGAACTCAATGGTGGAAACTAACCAAATATTAATTTACTTTTCTACATTCTGTTGGGAAATAATCCATTTCCAAGGGCAGATCACAGAGGAATGTTTCCAAATACTGGAAACATGGCAATTACAAGAAGTCCTGAGGTTTGCTGCTCACCTGAAGAAGAGGTCAGAGGCAGCTGAGGTTTTTGTTTGACCATAAGGCAACCAGCAGGAAGTCACTGCTCCTGCCAAGAAATAGTCCTTCTCAAATCTTCCACGTATAACCACATCTTGTCGTTTTAACATTTTGTGTTTTTATTACTGTTAAAGAAACAAGATATATCGTGTCAATTAGTTTTATTTTAGGCAGTGCTCGTTGGCAGATTTAGTTGCATTTGGACAGCCAATACCACCATGATACCATACTATTTCATACTGCTTTGTCCCAAAACATAGTCTGTCAAAAGCAGTGTGGCAAAAATACCAGGATGACCTACGGCATCCGGTCGCATTTTGCAGCATGCGTTTTCCCCTATCATCACCCACAATCCTCTGCACAGCTGAAGATGCGCCAACTCATTGAAATTTTGTGGTACAGACTGCGATGGATATATAAGTAAGAGACTCAATGTTCAAGACACAAAGTTATGACGAAGTATTATATCCAAATTGGATGCATACTTCATGCAACAGGAGACTATGTACTTTGTAAGGGCAGCTGCAGTAGGCCTATGTACTAAATTAAAAAGTATGTGCAGCCAACGTATTTCCAGTTTTCTTTTAAGGTTTTTAATGTAATGTTAAGAGTGTAAACTGCAAACAGGGTAAATCCTGCACCTAGACTGATGTTTTGCCCCATTTACTTCGACCTAATACCCTTTTTAGCTGTATAGTTTTGCTTTTATTCTGAGCACATGCAATAAAGGTGAAGGACAACAAAGTATTCCTATTAAATCGAATAATGATCGGCTACTTTTCATATTTCATATGCATGAGCAAATATATATTGTTTTTTTTTACCAGAAAGGAATTATTTGAGGTCAAATAGACCTCAAAATGGGTCTAATATCTCTAAGATCTCTTATGAACAAAGCACAAACTGTCACAAAACTATAGATAATAATATTAAAACCTATTGTTTTTAACAATGTTTTATAGCTAGTGTTTCTGAGACTCTCTGTAGTGAACTTCAGAAAAGAATCATCAGTTCAAAATCAAGTTTTTAAGCAGTTCTCAAAAGATAAGGTACACATTGTAAAGTCTGGAGCAGAATAAAACAGTGTTGGATTATGTGTTTGAGCTATTTAAAGGTGTAAACTGCAGCTTTTATGTGAAGTCCCACATCAAAACACACATTTTCCTGTTTAGAAGAGACCTTACAGAAGTTATTAATCCCCACAACACAAGCTGTTAATGTCCTAATTAACCTTTTCTTGACTTTATACTGAACGGGTGCTTCTTATTATTCACACTGAGCACAAGGAAAACCACATCAGTCACTGATCTCTGACCCTTGTACTGGATATATTTTAGATTGTTTTTATCCTTAATGTCCGGAGAGACTTGACTGGTCTGTAAGCACTCTGCCTCGCTCCCGCCCTTTTCAGTCAATCTGGTCTTCATTGAGGTCCTGACAACAAACCTGATGTCTGGCTGTGCTTCCATGCTGGAAAACTTATAAAATATTTAATTATGCATCAGCCTGACACTTTCCTATTCTTGGTGTTAACTGTGTGCAAAAATTACTTTTGGCAACGCGATGAGTATTGTTTTACACCAAGAAAGAACTCCATCTCCCGCTCCATCAAGAAGTTTTACATATTTGGCTTGTTTATACTCACACTTATTTTATTTTCCAAGTGAAACGAAATACTCTGCACTCCGGTATAGTTGTTTGGCACATCATAAGCCAAATTTCATGCAAATGTTCTACTTACAAGAGATCCCTGTAAGAGTTTTAGGGCCATAACTGTTTGAAAAGGACTTGCAGCTTGCCAGAAAGGTTGGAGGCGGGACAACTGGCAGCTGAGCAGCTGCAGTCTGGAAGAATCGGCCCTGTGGCAGATCTCTCCAGCAAAAACCTTTTCAATCATTTGTGTGATCTTAACCTAAGAACAGAAACATGACCTGGTTTAATAAGCCACCAGATCTGACAGATAGCTCAGAGGGGAACGCTTCTGTCAAAAATAAGTCCCAAAGGCAACAAATATGTTAACGAGGTTGTCTCATACTGGATGATGGAAGTTACTGTTCATCCGCTATGTTTTTATGTTTGGCAAAGGAACATTTTTCTGGGATATGTCGTGTCCTACACTTGTGGAAAGTAACTTAATTGTGTATTAAGTGTGTGTATTTCAAGTTTATGTAACTTCAAACTTCTTTTGATATTTTACTTTTGACTTTTGTTTGTCAGCTATAATTACAAGTTACTTTTCAGAATAAGAGTTTACATAAAAAGCACATGACAAGATGCACGTGCATTGTTAAAGATGTTCCCAATGGTGACCCCCTTACAAAAACGCCCCTTGGGCCCCTTGTAACATTTCAAATGTCTTTGAGTAGTTGAGTTAGTGAGCGATTTCCCCTCTCTGATGCTTTAATTTAAATTACAGTTTGAGGCCCAAAGATTTCAAATAATCCAATATTTCATGACAAAAAGCAAAGATTAGAAAAAAGTCAAATGAATGTACACAAGTCTATTTTTCTTCCCATGGCCCCTCAGGTTTATCTTCCTACTTTACACTTCTATACTACTGTATAGAAGTAAATATTAATATATAAAGTATATATCGAATGCAGGACTTTAACTGTAATTAGTTTGAACAAAGTAAGAGATGTGAGCATTTATTCCACCACTGGTTTCCTGATAGATGAGTTCAAATTAAAGAAAAAGAAAATGACGGGCTGCTGGGCGGGCGGGACCTGTTCAGTAGCTGGTGGCGTATATGAGCATGAGGTCATGACAGAAAGGAACCCGTCTTTTATTTGGCGTGAGATCAAGCAGGAAAAGTGAAGTCGCTGCTCTGTGGGCAAAACACAACGCTTTGTTCATTTGTCTCAGAGCCAAGAGGACACAGTTTTCAATTGAAACTCATTTGTTTCAACTGGGCTCAGCAACTTAAGCCCGATGTTATCTTTTATGGGGCAGCTGCAGCTCATATTCTGATAGAAATAATGGGATTTTCTTAACAGAGCCTGAAATTTGACTGAGTGGTTGGACGTTACCCGTACTACTGCAGTGATGTCATTTCAAAGATGTGTGTGTGTGTGTGTGTGTGTGTGTGCGCATTAACTGCATATGCAAGATTTTTATGGGAAGGCAGGAGATGGGACCTCTGCTGTATTTTCTACTGTGTCTTTCTTTTACCAGAACATTTGTCAGACTAAACCACCAAACAGTTTGTGGTTTGGAAACTTGGTTTAGCTGAAAGGAAACTCCTGAGGGCTTGTTTTGTTTTCCTTTTTTTTTAAATACATTTATTTTACAGTCCATAGGAACATTCTTCTTAAAGTCGTATGAAGATGTCGGGTCTTTTATGCTCCTAGTTCAGAGAAAGCTACAGAAAGTCAAACAAAAGCTGAAACCCTAAATGTGATACAGTGGTTTATATGGACAGCTTCACCATTTTCGCTTTCCCACTTGTACTTGTGGCCCTTAAGACTTCCTCATTAAATTTGACTGACAAAACTTCCAACTGTTGTTCAGAGACGGGATTTTTGTCATTTTGCCTATTACCACATCTGTCCCTGAATTCTTGTGCTGCTTTTATTTGGCTAAAATACTAAGTGATTTAAATACCACAGGATGTTTTTGTCTCAAAGAAATAGTTTGGCCTTTTTGAAATACACTGTCTGAGTTAGATTAGAAGATCGATACCACTCCAACAATTAAAATATAAAGCAATAGCTTAGCATGAAGACTGGGAGAAACAATAACTAGCCTATGGCGTCTGTTTTTTGATACGGATTAAACAAACTAGATATTGTGAACTGGACGGAGCCAGGCTAGCTGTGGCCCCCGGCACCCAGTCTTTATGGTAAGCTAGCTGTAGCTTCACATAGCAGACAAATAAGAGTGTTATCAATCCTCTCATTGAGCCATCCCTTCTCAACTCTCTACCAGAAAGTGAATGAGTGTATTTTAATCGATTGATTCCACTATCGTTCCTGTGCTGTAGCTAGAAACTGGTTAGCTTAGCAGCATGAAGACTGAGAACAGGGAGGAACAACTAGGCCTCGTCTGGTCTGGTTTTTACACAACAAAGAAAACAAGATATAATGTGTTAATATGTGAGCGTACGAGGTGCCAGATCCAGGCTACCTGTTTCCCCCTGTTACCAGTCTTTATGCTAAGCTAACTATTTTCTAGCTACAGCACAGGAATATTATAACCAACTGTAGCTTGTATGGATATTTTTCATCTAACTCTGGAAAAGACAGCAAAACTATTCTTTGAATTGAGTACGGAGAATTATGCAAGACTGATCAACTTCAGGAGGTCCATATCCACGTCATTTTAAATTGTGACTCAACGAAAATCCAAATATCTAGAATCCAATCTTTCTTTTTCAATTTTTAAAAACTAAATAAGGTCTGTGTTTTAACTTATTTATCTATGTTGTCCAATGGATGCATTCAATAAGCCACCAGGCCTGATTGCTAACAGGTTGACTCCTCTCTGCCTCGACAGTCTCTCTACTTTATGGCGCGGCCTTTCTCTTAAGTCATCATCACTACTCAGCCACCTCCAGCACACAACAACCTGGGTGGACCCACGTGCTGGATTCACAGACAGATTCTGCACATCATTGTACAGATAAACGCCACTCGTCCACTCTCAGTTCTTCTTGCGCCTGTGTTTCTATATGCATTGGCTTAACGAAGTTACAGACCTATATTGTCCTTCCAAGCCTGAAGGATGACCTCATGGGGCTAACAGCTGCCATCACCATTCTCCTAGGAGTTAATAGGAACAGTGTGTAGCCTCTGGAAAGGACTCCCTCTCCCTCTTTTTTTCTCTTTCTGTCCCCACTATTTGAATGCGATTGAGCCAACTCACATAATGTTGCCATCATTATTTCATCATCATCATTTTAAAGCTGCAACACAGACGATAGCCTTCAGTACAAATATAGAATTGTGTATTGTTAAAGCCCCTGGAAGGTTGGTTTGAAATCTTTATGCAACTATGATATTATATTTATTAACACAGAGAGAATTATTACTTCAGACAGCAGTTCTCAGCTCTACAGAGCTACATGGCGTCTTTCAGCTCATCTCATACAGCGCTGCTTTTAGCTCAAAAGCTATGAATAAACTGTTAGAAACTGAGTGTATGCAATCCAGGCTTGGATTTGCGGTTGCCAGTTTTGTACTAAAAGAACAGTTAAACCTAAATTTAGGTAAATTGACACATAAAACATGGTTTAACAGCAACACCATTTTACAAAATTACAGAATTCGGCTCCATCAAAATTCAAAAGGCTCAAAAGTTGTCGTTTGCTAGTCAAGTTTTCACCAATTATAAAACATACTATTATTAGAATAAGCCTGTTGCATTTTACCTGCATTAATAATGGTTTCAGTCACTGGGAGAATGGTTGACTTTCAGTCTGAACAAACAGAGAAGTTAAAGCTGCTGAAGATCAACAAGAAGGTTATGACTCCTGGCCACATGGCAATGTCCACTAGTTCTTTGGTAAGTTGTAACAATCACTGTTGAGTCCAACTACCTTTAACTTAAGCAGATAATCGTTTGTTTTACTTGTGTTTTTGCAGTTTCTCCTACTAATGGCAGCCACGTTGCAGGATCTTATTTTGGCCTCACTCAGTCACTGAGGGGGGGCGTGCTCTGGTGGGAAAGGGACGTCAGTGCGTAGACTACCTGTTTCAATGGAATCGCATTGCTAAGAAAAACAGCTTGAGTCCATGTCTACTTCCTGTCAGATCATTCACATACACTGCAACTGGAAATAAACTTGGACACGTTAAGTTTATGTTTATGTTTACACTGTGATATGGTCTGTAGACGAAGTTAGCGACTAAACACAGTGGAGCTTTAAGCAGCTAAAGACTAAAGGACTTATATGTATATAGAAACACAACTCCAAATGAATGATTTCTCTGTGTCTACTGAATGTGTTAACTGTTTGCTAATAATATTATAAGTGATTTTCTTCATCAGGACTGTTTGTGTGTGATTTCATCAGATTTGATTGACAGTTACCAAACAGTCGACCAACTGTCATCAGATTTTGATCCGACTTTAAATTAGAGAGGAGCACAAAGAAACAAAGAAATACAGAAATCTCTCATGTTAAATAACCAAAACTGACCAATAATTACTCACAATAAGAAACTGAAATAAAAATGAACTGCCTGCAGTCATTTTGTAGAAGCAGGTGTCAGGATTTAACAAATGGGTGATATCTCTCTCCACGGAGCATGATGCTTCACTTGCTTCAGACACAACTCTGGAAATCTGGAGCTGTATATATTCTTCTGTTGTCTCCCAACTGCTGCTCCTCTCGCCTCATTTATCGACAGAGCGACTGCGAAATCCATTTAGTTGACTAATGGCTGTTTATTCTCATGATACACTGTGTGCATCCAATCTGATATCCTTCTGTGTGTTTGCAGCAGTTGGACCTGCACTGGAATGCCTTGTGTAATGTGCAAGCCATATGACGGTTATTTATCAAACAGCAGTACACTTACCCACCCACTATCTGGGCTTTAAATCAGAGCACAGTCTGAACATCTGAGAGAGGACACAGTCCAGCTGATGCTACAGTCCCAACTTTCTGTTTGGTTCTTGAAATAAAACAGCAGCTCACAAGAAACTCTCCTTTTTACTTGTGCAGGTCAGTCGGGCGACCGCTTTGTTGTCCAGACTAAAATATGTGAAACTATTGGATGGATTGCTATGAACTTTTGCGCAGACATTCGTGTTCCCCAGAGGATGAATCCTACTGACTTTAGGTGGAGTGCTGAACTTTTGTCTCCCCCATCTGGCAGTGACAGATAATACCATATGAGGGAGACCGATAGCGGCGGAGCAGCAGCTAGGAGCATGGCGGAAAATCCTCAGAAGTTCCTGAAGTGAATGCTCCAGATAAATAAGAAACTCTGCGATCGAGAGGAAGGATTAAAGTAACAATTAATTGCACGGGAAGACTTGAATAGATGCGACAAGCTCACCTGCGTGCTATGTGCACCAGCTGGGGAAAAGTCGCCAGACACGCCAGACACTACAACTATGGTACGCTGTGAAATACAGAAAGCTTTCCCAAGCGGTGATAGGCTTGATCAGCATTGTGTGAACTTGTTTGTCGAGGGCTTGAAAGTAACGGACGTCCACTCCTGCTTTAACTTTTCATCGAGCGCCATCATCAGGTCAAAGTGTGTCCAATACTTTGGGTTATGACTAAATGCCTGCATAAATTAGTTTAACCATGCTTTGTGTTTAGTGCTAACAGCAAATATAAGCATGCTAATGCTCTAAACTTAGATGGTGCTCATGGCGATTATACAAGCTAAACATTAGCATGTTAGCACGTGTGTAAGTAGGCTACGACCTCTAAGAGCCACTAGCACCGCTGTAACCTCTTGCTTTCAACACTAATTCAACACAAGATGTTATGAAAAGTCATTTTTAATACATATAGAACATAATCACTTCTTAAATGGCGAAACTAACTAAAATATTAGACCAAAAATCTTTCTCTTATCAAAAAGTACAGTATAAATGGTTAAAATAAATATTCATTTGATTTGTTTGGATTGACTGCTGATAGAAAAGCAGACTAATACACAAGCTTTGACAGAGGATAGAGATAAAGCAACAGTTCACACCACAGTGGCATCAGACCGATGAGGAGGGCTGATTACAAATGTTCCACTTTCCAGCTTCTTTTCTCTCCAGCATGTTGAGAAAACAATGTTCATGTACCAAGTACACTAGTTTCACTGCATCTTGGATGAAAACGAGCTCTCGTGTGAAGTCTGCTGGAAAGTCCATGGCTTTAAGTTTGTTGTGGAAACAACCGATCCACACCTCAATGCTGTGATCCTGCTTCGTATTATAAAAAACTGCATTTACACAGAAATATGCAAAATGAATAATTCATCTGTGAAGTGAGAACATCTGATCAATATACAAAAGGAGGACGGTATAAAATAATATACTTTTACATACTGAAATGATGGCACTTGTATATATTGGTGGTTTGTATACAGATTAGTTGTAAGGTAGAAATGCAGCTGAAGTTAAGAGTCATTAAAGTGAATCTACAGGCAGCATCTGAAAGCCAGATATAAAAAATTATTCAGCTCTCCTGAGAGTCTCATGATTTATCTTGACTATCACACATGTTAGTCATCATCATATGGAGGAAGAGTGAAAGAAAGCTGCCAGAAAACAATTTCCATCAATGACTTCAGCTGTGTAACAGGCTCGATTTGTGAACAATGTCTCTAATAAACACAGAACCCGCTGCACAGCACAGATCCCAGCACCAGTAACACCAGCTGTGCCAGCCTCGCTGTCCCACTGGCTGCTAACTGGACTTGCTTGCTGTTAAAACCTGAGCCATAGCGACGTGAAGGCGACCCACTGCAAAGCACCATGGGAGCCTGAAATGAACTAGGCCTCCTCTGCAGTCGGTCTGGGCTGGACCCGTCAGTCAGCCTCTCTCCGATGAACAGCAGCGGGTGTTTCTTGTGATCCAGCTCAGTCTTGAAGAGCTCATACTCCTTATGTGGCAGCTTGATGCCCAGCAGGCTGCAGCCATCTGTGGGGGTCAGATCCTGCTCCACGCCGACCTCCCAGCCTCCTGCCCGACCACACTTTCCAGGCCTCGTCCCATTTAACAACTTCGCTGTGGGCTCCTCCATAGCCGTGACTCTCACCTGGATGACCTTGAAGACAAACTCAGTTGCTCCTGAGACCTTGGCGGACGGGTTTCCCTGAGCGTAGTGGCCCGAGGCTCTCAGAGTGAAAGTGGGCTGAGAGCAGGAAGAGTCCGAGAAGTGCCGGTAGACGCCCTCCCATGAGTGCTGCTCAGGATCCAAGGTGAAGTCTCGGGTGAGGAAGAGGACGTTGGGACGGGTTTCGCAGCGCTGGCTTATCCAGCGGCCGGCCAGAGACAGAGGAGTTGCAGGGCTGTGGGGCAACACCGGGGGGCGCTGCTCTGAGGAGCGATACACCAGGGCGCACACAGGGCAGGGGTGGATGTGATGCTGCAAAGAATAAGGAAGAGGTGAGACAATGTTGGGTTGGGGGGTTCCCAAGGCTGGAATCAAGCCTGTGACATGCTAGTATATGGCATGCGCTGTAACCATGAAGGGTAATCTAATTATTGATTGAGTTGTTGATATTGTTTGAGCAACAAACATTTATTGGTTTGAGCTTTTCAAATATGAGGATTTGCTGCCCTTTATTTGTCCTAATGATTCAGTATTCAGTAAATTAATCAATTGCAGACCTACTTTCTGCAGATAAAGCAAAAACAATGCATCCCATCTTCACATTTGGTGGATGTGAACATTTTCCACACTTCATAAAACAACATTTAAAGTTGGGCTTGAAGATTTGTTCTAGACCTCAGAGACAGTTTAAGTGCCTTTGGGAGAAGCCCTGAAACCCCAACTTGCTTTACTGTTGATATTGTTGTGGCAGGATACCTCGGCCTGCCCTCTTCCACACTCTCTCTGGTAAATAAAAAGGCAGTAATGTCTCACCATGGCGTTCTGCAGGGGCTGTTGGTACCCTGTAGGTCTGTACTGAGTCCTCTGTGTCCAGTCAGTGTGAATATCTCCTAAAAGCAGCTCCTGGATCTTCCCTCCATGGCTGTGGTGCTGTGTCTCCACCCGTATCAGTCCCATCTCCATCATGGAGAAGCCCAGCGCTGCCAGACACCCCCTCCCTGCCCGGGTGTTGTACAGCTCATAAGGCTTCCCCGGCACCACTCGACCCAGGCTCAGACCCACGCAGGTCGAAGGCAGCCTGGAGGCCAGCCTCTGCTTGGCTGCCAGGCTGTGGACCACGATGCCCACCTTGCTCAGGTGGTGTTCAGCATCGGTGCCCCCGCGGGTGATCCAGGAGGCCTGGCGCAGGCGAAGCTTCCCCCTGATCATCAACGAGTAGGCCGGGTCCTCGCAGCCGCTGTCGGTGTAGTAGTGCTGCAGGGCCTGGAAGTGACGGCTGGGGTGGAAGGTGTAGGAGCGGGTGAGGAATTCAGGACCGGGCCGAACTTCACATCTGAACACGGAAGAATAAAATGCTTATGATTAGTCGAGTTACAGGTCTTCATAGGTAAAAAGACATAGCCAGGTATAAAAATGTATTGGACGCATTGGTGTGTGGACTATTTGAAGCCTAGAGTCTGACATTTTGGCCGTCGCCATCTTGTTGGTCTTTGAGTGAAACGAGAAGCTGGAACAACCGAACATATAAAAGAAATTCACCTTGTTGACACCCATGTGCCGTCCAGTCTTGGGGGGATGTCTACTGTGACTCTCACTCTGTCCTGTAAGTGGCGGTACTGACAGTCCTGCAGGCTCTCAGTGAGGTTGGAGGAGGAAGTGAAGGAGGCTGTGGGCACCTCCCAGAGGTTGCTCCCTGTTCCAGCCACAAACACAGCTACAGAGGAAGGGAAAGTCAGAAAACAGTAAGTAAATATTATCCTATTAGATAAACACAGAGGCTCCATTACACTTCATTTAGATTTACAGGCTGATTTTGGGTGGCTACAGGAAATGGGAACACCAGAATGATTCAGTTCAGAGATGATTATCGGCCTCCTTCATCAAAAAATGAAGGGAACAGATAACAGTCATGAGGAAATATTCACATCTTCTCCCTGTTACATCTCAACACACTTCTGGTTGACGACAAGCTGTTTCAGGACTATAATTTTGGTAAACTTTCCATGTAATGAGTGGTGAGTGGGTGCTATAGAAACCATTCATAGCTGTGAATCAGGACTTTGGCCACGGTGCAGACAGTTTTGGCTTGTCGCTCCAATCATCCTGCAACAGCAACACGGAGGCCTTGTTTTTGGGGTTTGCTTGGAGGCAGGAGGTGTGTGTGTGTGTGTGTGTGTGTGTGTGTGTGTGTGTGTGTGTGTGTGTGTGCAGAAGTGTGTAAGCTCTTTGTATATGTGAAGATAAAGCTGACAGCAGCAGGCCGGCTGAGCCAAACACATCTGTTGATAATATGATTCAAGAAATACTTATAATGATGAATGTGCTTGAGTTTCTCCGGCCAAATGAAAGCATTTTTCACGCTATAATATTTATTGATGTGACACGTGCACATCTGCGGTCTGTTTGCCTGTCGTTGGTCATAACTGCTTTTGTTGTGCGCGGTGTCGACACGGCAAGGCTGGTTTCAGTTGAGACAAAGAGGATTTTCTGATTGCACCCTCGTGGTTGCAACATGAGGAAACCCCCTGGGGTTTGTCTGCGCAGTGTGTGCTCTTTTGTGTGCGTGTGAAAGTGATGGCTTCAGTTTCATCCTCCCAAAACAAATGTCAAGAAGTGAAGGGGGAAAAGTTCTCACATCTCCTGTTTTCTCTCTGACTTAAACCTCTTGTTTTTCCTCTCGCACTCGTCCACACACTTAAAGGATTACTTCACCTACAAAAGGATCATTTGTTTATAAATAACTTGCCCCGTGTTAAATTCTTGAAAATAATGTTTCTCGCATGCCTGCGCGGTAGAGTTTGCACGGATAGATGAGACTAGCCCCATTTACTTCAATTCATCAAAAACATTTCCCAGTTTTTCTTATTGTTCGTTCACTGTGGAGGCATGTGAGAAAAGGAAATCTAATTAACCTAATTTAACAAATTAGAGTTACCATAGTACAGATACAACATTTAGAGGTGCTGGTAGGCAGGTTTGTTACCTTTGGACGGAGCCAGCCTAGCTGTCACCCCCTGTTTCCAGTCTTTATGCTAAGCTAAGCTAACCTGCTGCTGACTGTTTTATACTTAACAGACAATCAATCTTCTCAGTTAACTCTCTGTCATAAGAGTATTCCAGAAAATTTTGCTTTAAGTCAGCGTATCCAACTTGCTTTTTACTCAATTTCCCCGTTTCCTTCTCTCTTATTCCCTCCTGCTCCCCTCGATCCTCACAGCTCTCGCATTATTACTCTCACTTTCTCAACTTTCCTCAGGGTCATGTGTGGTGGACAGCTTTATGGGTGTAATCTCACTCCACTTTTCTCTCATTTGACTTTAAATGCACTCGGGGAGAACATCACCTGTCGAGCCTCCAGTTGAACTGGGAGTTAGATGTTGAGCCGCAGATCACTTTGTTTCTTTATGACTGAGCAGAAGGAAAATGGGGACTTTAAATGGAAAGTATGTGACGTTGGATTTTCTTTCTGTAGAAGGCTCCAAGATGGCGGCTGACTGATCGGCGTTTATTAACCTTGTTAGCGTCAAAGTGGAGGACATTTTTTGTTCCCCCCTCACTCTTGGAACGCTTCCCATATGCTGACCACGACCAGACATGTGTGCTCCGTCATTTCCTAGCATCCTTTCACCTGACACACACACACACACACACACACACACACACACACACACACACACACACACACACACACACACACACACACACACAGATGTAGAATTTGGATGAACTATAAAGTCACAGACCACAAAACCAGATTCAGCTCAAAGCACATTTCTCCCGCTTCAAGCTGTCTGTCAATTTGTTGATATGATTAATACTTATTTTTCCTGTCACAGGCATTGAAACATGTTTGCAATTTTCCCCATGTGCTGATGTGTTTGTTTATGCTCCATGTCACTGCAGCTGGCGAGGGAACCCGGTCAGTCGGACCCAGCTGCGCTCCCACGAGAGAGCTCGGAGCAAAAATACTAATCAGGATTAATTTATTTCCCTGCAGGTCATCCAATCGGTCTGTTTTGTGTTATCCGTCCTTTGTAGCTGCGTGCAACATGTTGCCTAAGTGGTTACTCACACACAGTGCAATGAATGGACAGAGAGGCAAGCGTCGCTGTATGTGATGTGGAGTCATTTGGGTTGCTATATTTGAGTTCCTGTTTTTGCCAAAATATTTCTATAGTGTTTCTTGAGGTCACTTGTCATTCAGCCTCTTTCCCTCTCTTGGATCTCTTTCCAGTCGGGCATATGGTTGCATTTACTAAAAGAGTTCTCATAAAAGCAGAGCTTAGTAAAACAAAATTGCTCATCGTGGGGTTTTAAGTATTCTTCTACAAAAGGGCCTACTCCAACCACAAGTGAGGCGATGTTGTAATACATATGATAATATCCAATCCCCATCTCAATTTGGAGGAGATGGGGGACTATTTTAGTTGATTCACTTCCTACATAGGAAGTCAGATAGCATTAGTTTTACCCTGCAATATTTCCCACTGATTTACTGTTTCACTATGGGCTCTGAAACCTCCCCCTGATGCAGTGTGACCCTCCATGACACAGTATGCAGAGACCGATTTCATGTATTTCTAGCAATAAAACTCACTTTAAGACTATTTTAAATGATGCAAATAGTTATATTTATGATTTATGTGGGATTATACACTCAACTGCCAGTTTATTAGGTGCACGTAGCTACAATGAATGCTGTCTAATACAACGGTCCCGTAATAAATCCTGTCTTCATGAAGTTATAATGTTCATTATAATGTTTAAACTGATGTTGATTCAATTGCATGTTTATTTGAGAGGCTGCAGTTTGTGGTGCTGTTGAATTACATTGTGTTATATGAACTACCCTCATTGATGAAGTGACTGATGAAAGAGATAGAAACACATGTTCATCCTCGTTTTAATTACTGTATATTTTAAAAGGTTTATCTGATGCTGATGTGAGGCTTTAGATCTCTTAATGATCAGTTTTAAGACGAGGCCTGTTTAAATGTTCATATGTAAACTTAAAACTGTTTTAATTGTGAACCTATCATTTAAGGAGAATGAGACACAAACTTTGATGCGCACGTGTTGCTTGGATCGCCATAATAACACACCAAGAGAGGTTACAACCAAGTGTGATAGCTTGTTTTACTCACAAGGGTCACGGCTATTAATTTGTTGATCGACAGTGAGATACGCCAATCGGTTTGTGAGCAAGCGTTATTTAAATAGTAGGCGGGAAGCCGTCGTTCTGCTGTGACGGGATAAAGCCACTTTTTCTCTTCCTGCCTCTCTGCTCCGCAGCAGTAAACCTGATGTCATTGTCAAGAGCAGCTGCACAACACACTTTAAATCTTGAATTACAGGCAGGCAGAGACAACACTCATCCCAACATTTGTCCTCACGCAGTGTCGTGATTCTCCCACAAGGGGTCAGCGTAGCAGGTGCCCTGTTGTGTGGTCTGGACGGTCAGTCTGTCATCGCCACCAACGCAGCCGCCTTCAGCCGACTGATGAGCAGCCAAAGTAATCTACCTGTCTTTGAGCCTCTAAATTAATCCTGTTTCCTCACACAAACACACACATGCATGCACGCACGTTCACAAGAACACACTGCACACATTGATTTGCAGTACACTGCAGAAGGGATACCATTTATAAAGGACCTCCACGCTGCACTCTGTTTGTATGTTTGCATTTGTGATTAAGGTTTGGCAGCCATGGCTCTCCTCTCTCATGTCTCATCCAAAGTCAAAATACAGTTTTATGTACTTCTTTATTTGGAGCTATCCTGGAAAAACAAGAACCAGATCCAGGCACTTTTTCATTCAGGGCTTGCAGCAGGAATCAAGTGCTTGACGTTTAAGTCGCCTCGTTCATTAGAGAGAGACGCCTTTGTCTGCTTCATAGCGGCTTCTATTGAAGCTTTTAACAGATATCCATTAAACCTGCCAAAGTAGAGGCAGCGAAGGTGAAATAAAAAAAATGTTGTTGCACTGAAATGATGCCAAAGCAACACCAATCTCTCCATGTTCTAGTAATTTAACTGCTTCCTCGTGAGTTTTTTACTACATCCTCACCCCATTTCTTTCAGTTACCCCAAGTGTCCTGTAAAGCCACTTTCTCATTCCTCTTTGCCTCAGTGCCGAAGGACAAAACCCTCGAAACTGTCCCTGAAGTGCTCGCTGCCCTCCTGACCCACCTCCCCCTCCACTGATTACCGCTCCCCTCCCCTGATGAAAAAGCCATGATGTTTACGGCTCATTTCTCCTGGATGGATTTCAGATTCCTCCCTTCTTCTTTTTTTCTTCGACTTTGTTTCTGGGTTTTTTTTCCCCTCTCTGTGTGTCTGTCAGTGGTTGATGAGGTGAATGAAGTTGGTCAGGAGGACAAGGGAGTCTGAGGAGGGTGGGGTGAGGCTTCCTCATGAGCTGGGATGACAAGATTAGTGAGGTGCATGTGTGTGATGCTACAGTAGATGAGAGATCCTTCTCATTCCACATATTTAGGTGACTGCTGTACATTATTAACAGTTCACAGCTGTTTTTTCAGTCACTGATCTGTCCTCCAGATCTCTGATGGGTGTGATAAGACAGTTATTCCCAACTTTATTTGGCTTGTGATCCGTAACTATGAAGGAGTGTCTACTTGGGCCCCTTGTCACAGGTCGCTAATGTTGTTGCATTTCTTTTTACCTGGTTAGTAAAGTAAAGTTTGGCACATAAAGTCTATTTGGATTACTTCTCTCTCTTGTGATTGTGGACCAATTTAGGAGCAGCTCCATTTTTTCATAGTAAAAAGAAGGGACCAGTGTTGGCCAAGTTACTGATTATATCAGGCTACTAATTACTCAGCAGCAAAAGTAATTAAGTAACATTACTCTTTACTTTTGTTACTAAATCCATGCAGCTCTGTCAGAGGTGCCTTTGAACAACTCCAAAACCTCTAAACCCACACGTCACATATTCTGTATTTAAAACGAAGGCTTGCCAACCGCATGCAGGCAAAGCTGCCGTAGCTAAGACACAACATGTAAGTAAGACAACTTCATCAACCCTCCAGCAAACATCCAGTGAAGGCTCCTTTACACTGTGCGATTTTGTGCTGAGACACGTTTACAAACCAACAGATCAGAATACAACATGAAGTGATGCAGAATACACTGACCGGTGCAACATTTAGTACGTTTAATTTGTTTTATTAAGTTTAAGGGGAAAAAAACAAAACACGTGCACACACCCAAAACAAAACAATTGAGGTGAAACAAAAAAAGTTTTGGGGACTTTTTGGGAACAAAAGAAAACCTGCAAACTTGTACCCGAGTAATCCCTTACACTTCTCATTGCAAAACAAAAGTCATCCCACTTCTGTAACACGTTGTTAAGTAATGAGTTACTGCTCAACACTGTCAGGGACCGAGGAAGGCAAACAGAAAGCTTTTTATTTTCTGCAGCACCCTGTTTCTGTCTCTCCCCTTTCCCTCCTTCCTTGTCGCCAAAGTCAGACGAGGGTCAGCTTGATTTAGAGGTTTTTCAAAGAACATGAGGTCTGTTGTGTTATTATAACCCCGAGTCCCCCTTCCCTTTTTTCGGGCTCTAACCCCAGCATCTCAAAGCGGTCTCCCGGACCAGGAGTCTCCCTCTGTCCCCGGGGCAGCGCATGGACTGCCGCTGTTGTCTTTTCATCACAGCGTAAGCTGCCTAAGCCAGGGACCTCGTTTATTTAGAGAAGGGATCTACAGGGGTTTGCCCAGTGGACGCTGCTGCCAGTTCCACTGCGGTTAGCGAACTCTGGCTCCTGTTCTCAAAGCAACAACACACACATATCGTCCTGCTGCATCTCACACCTTAACCATGAGTAAAACATCTGCCACATCAAGCCAACATGTCCACCTACTCTATTTCTAAATATTTTCTCTAGACATCAGAGAGGATGTCTGATTTTAATAGCACCTGACGTGCTTTGTGGTGTCTCTTCTTGGTGGACAGCCGAGGCAGTCCAGATGAAGATAGCGGATAGCAGAAGTTGATGGTCTATTGATGTTTTCCGGCTGAGATTACATCAGTTTCACCTTAATACAAAAGTTCGGTTTAGAGATGTTTTGGGAGATCTAGTCGGTTGTTTTTTTGTCTAACAAACTTGGAGGGTTTCAGGTTGGATTGTTACATGCAGAAAAAAGAGCACTGCATCCAATATTTAATTTAAACGAATATGAAAAAGTACATTCTGATTAAATGAAGCAGCGATAGGCTGAGATCACAACATGTTCCCGTCCAGTCCGGTTCAATTCAGATCTTCACTGTCCCACAGCAGGAACCCACCAGACCTCATCCAAACATTGATTGTGGTCCCTTTTATCTTTCTCAAAAACGTCATCAAGTAGGCAGAGAACTGAGTGTTTGTAGCTTTAAAATCAAAAGACTTGCAAATCAATGCATAATTGTTCAACTCCTCTCATACTCAGTATCAGGAATAACATTACACCTGTCAAGATTCATCTAAATGTAAACGTTACAGTCCAAACAATTCTACTTTGATATCAGTGTTGGCTTCTTAAATTAATTCCTGATCAGCGCTGTTTGGACTGAAGAACTTGCTCGCCATCTTCTGACATCTGGTCAGGGGCAGCGGCTCAACCTCGCCTGTCTCCTCTACTAGACTTGAGCGGTGAAAAAGAAAACAATCCACAGACACCAGTCTACCAGTGTACCACTGCAGCAGCCAGGGATGGATGGAGGGAGGGGACAGGGGGTTACTGGGTGATGACTATTAACTCGGCAGATGCCTCCTCCAGTCTGTTTCCCGCCCCTCATCACCCTAACCAGCCCTGATGGCCAAAATGCTGAGTCTCCGCGATCGAGGCTGCGGCGGCTGGACAATCAGCTCTGCACAGCAGCCTGAGGGTGAAGTCAGTAATGGCTGTCTCCTGTTATTCTAACTATTAACATAATGGCAACATTAGTTCCAGGGCCACGCTTCCCTGCTCCGAGGGAACCATTGTTTAAAGGCACCAGCCAGAGCTCTTTTTTTAAAGACTCATCCACTGACGCTTTGAAGACACACAGAGGAGGTGAGGGGGAACACAGACCGGCTATTCATAAGTCCAATGTCAGCATAGGTCGTGTTTTTATTTTTAAAAGTGTTGATCCACATGTTGAACTCTGCAAATCATTTGAATTGTGACAAATTACATAATAACTTCCTTGTTATTATGAGTTTGTCAGTTATAATCTCTTCCTTTTTTTGTCTCTGTGTCCTGCCATGTGTTCTTTAAGCTAAATCCGCAAGTGTTCAGCTGATTTCTCACATGAGAGAGCATTTATCTCAGGGTTTTTTCATGCTGGAAAAGCTTTGGATTACAGGCGGAAATCTGCTGCAATCTTTAAAGATCTGATTCTAAATGCAAGATTTACAAGTTATTCCTACACTTAAGAATACAAACGTTTTGGGATTCATAAACCATATGATTACGAAATACCAGCATCAGTTTAAGTGTAAACTAATCTTTCTTTTGTTTTATCTTCAATTAAATCAAAATCAGGCTAAAAGATGAGGTTTTGTATGAAATCTGCACTAATTCAATATCATTTATTTAACACAAACTATATATTCAAAAATGTAGTTGAAACAGCTGGAAGACTTTACCAAAAACACAACATCATCCTGCAGACGGTGACTGAACTCACCTTGCCACAGCCACAGCAGCCAGACTCCCCTCAACAGGTGACTGAAACGTCCGATTGACATGTTTCCTGCTTCCGCACACTTCATTCACACACTCTTCGGCTCAGAAAACAAACTTTGATCCTTGGGAAATCCAAGACACAGAGAGGCTCCTGTCAACAAGAGACGGTCATGTAGGATATCACCATGACACGAGCACATATACCAAGAGTCCAGTAATCCCCCAGATGAAACTCTGGTGTCCTGTTCAGCCAGCACGGAGTTTCTTCTTCTTCTTCTTCTTCTTCTACCTCCACTTGTAGCTTACATGGTCTGATAAGAAAGTCCTCAGTTGGAACCAAGCGCTTCATGCAACTTCTCCACACTACTGCTTTCCTTAAGTGAGGAGAGAGGGAGAGTAAATGCTCTCTCTCTCCCTCCCTCTCTCTCTCTCTCTCTCTCTCTCTCTCTCACTCTCTCTCTCTCCACAACCCCCTCTTTCTCAATCACACACCGTTGCCTCACTACTGTGCAGCTCTGTGGATCTGTTCCACTCAATGCGTGTGCAGCGAGTGTGTGCGTGCATGGGAGCAGAAGTATTTTGTGTGTGTGCACTGCTGTCTGGCTCTTATAGTTATGAGCTGAGAGGAGGGAGTAAGAGAGAGAGAGAGAGAGAGGAGAGAGAGAGAGAGAGAGAGAGAGAGAGGGAGAGAGAGAGAGAGAGAGAGAGATGGAGAGAGAGAGATGGAGGGAGAGAGATGGAGGGAGAGAGATGGAGAGAGAGATGGAGAGAGGGAGGGAGGGCAGAGATTGGAAAAGTTTCAGCAAGAGTTTTGTGTGTGTGTGTGTGTGTGTGTGTGTGTGTGTGTGTGTGTGTGTGTGTGTGTGGAAGAGGGGGTTTGAGCTTCAAACTTCCTAAAGTGAAGGCTCCGGGGAGCTTTCAGAGCAAGGTGCAAAAGGGCAGCGGTGAATAGGAGTTAACACTGCAGCCACATCTGATGCGACACCCAAATTGCAACAACCCAACATCTCACAACACATTTTCATATTTCATATTTCTCACTTACTATGGCTCCAGTGTTATCTATCTATCTATCTATCTATCTATCTATCTATCTATCTATCTATCTCTCTATCTCTCTATCTCTCTCTCTATCTATCTATCTATCTATCTATCTATCTATCTATCTATCTATCTATCTATCTATCTATCTATCTCTCTATCCATCTATCTATCTATCTATCTATCTATCTATCTATCTATCTATCTATCTATCTATCTATCTATCTATCTCTCTCTCTATCTATCTATCATCTATCTATCTATCTATCTATCTATCTATCTATCTATCTATCTATCTATCTATCTATCTATCTCTCTATCTATCTATCTATCTATCTATCTATCTATCTATCTATCTATCTATCTATCTATCTATCTATCTATCTCTCTCTCTATCTATCTATCTATATAAATAGTTGTGTGTTTGTTTAAGATATTCATCTCTGAGTTTCCTGCCTTATAAGATGAAGGTGAATGGAAAGTTGTTTGTTGTGCTTACAGCTTTACAAAAAGGTTTGAATGAGTAACGTACAGTACAGTAATGTGATTACTTTATTCTGTAAAGAGTAGTATAAGAGATTACAATTTGAAATGAAGTGATTACATGACAGTTACTAATGGCAGTAACTATTTTTCTGTGTTCTTGCTACACTGCTAATCGTCCATTCATGAATCACTTGGACATTAAATATCTCTTCTTGATATCATAATGTCTCGTTTAACACTTTTACACGTGTTACATGCTATGATAGTATTTGTGTGAAGAGTTTGAAGCTGCTTGACTGATAACAAAGTAATGTAATGATTAATGTAAGTCATTCCTTTTGCTGATTAAGTTATTAGTAAAGTAATGTGATTACTATTAAAATAAGTAATATTTATTGAGGAATTTAATACATTTATTTCCCCTTTGCATATCAAATGTAAATATATATGACAGTATCGTATTTAATATGCTTGTTACGCTTCTTCATCGAAGCTTTATGATTTTCACACAATGAGCTTCAAGCTGTAGACATTCAGTCACATGATAATAATATTTTATATGTCGACACATTTGCTCTTTGGACAATTTCTTCTCTAGAATGTAAATTGGTTTGGACACTGTTGGGTTACACAGCATGAGTTTGTAATGAGATTAAACAAGTAAAAAAAAAGAAAGAATAGTCAAAGTCAACAGCAATTTGTTATACAAAGTTATTCTTGATAATTCACAGAGTTTTCATTGGAAGCACTCTACCAAAGAAAAGAAAAGTGTTGACGGGTGAACTCTCTGGTTTATTGAGAGGAGTAGGAACGTTTTCTGAGAAAAGGTGCGTCATTTTTTTTTATGCCGTGAAAACCACAAATGAAATTCCACTCAGACTAATTTCTCAAAATCTTTGCACATTAAAGTAAAACTATCTGCATGGCTAGATAACACTGTAAGTGAGTTGGAAAATGGGTGAACTGACCCTTTAATTCAGCAGCTGCACACACACACACACACAGTTTGCACAAACCCATATCACACCCCATTAGAAAGGCTCATGCACACACAGGCGCTCCAGTCACATTGATTCATATGCTCAGAGTATACATGTGGTCTGACGGAGATGTTGACACTGTTGACCGCTGCAGAGGTAAGACGGATTTCAAAGAGCCTGCCAAGCAAGAGTTGGCAGCACATCTACGGCGGGTGGGCTGACCAGAGCCCTGGCACACAGTCAGGGGTGCGTGCACTCCCGACATGATTACGCACACAGCCAATGGCCAATTCAAGTAATATTACCACCGGTGCTGTGTTTTATATGGCAGATGTATCATCTTGCTTATATTAAAATGTCTTTGCCAATTGTCAGTGCGCCTAAATGTGTTCCTTCCTGAGCCCTATGTTTCTCACAGACTTTATGCCACGTTCTCAAGGTCATGAAACACCACATGCATGGGTATTAAATGATGATGATTCTGTTTTATTTTACAGTCAAATCTGGATCTTGTTTTTTTTAGTTTTTGCCGTCTGTAATTCTGACATTGCTCTCCCCAAGATTAAATGCTGAGATGTGAGAACGCTGCTACATCTCTAAAAAGTTCAGACACGTCAGCGGTAAGGCCGAGAATTATTTTAACTAACACCTGTGTTAGACAAACATTTGGAATAGAAACGTATTAAGTTTACAGACCGACCTACTGCTTAACTTGAGCATAAGTTGCTGAAACACATTTCATATGCAATGAGGAATTCATACGAATATTTCGGGGGCTACCTTATCAATAATGTTTCACCACATAAAACATCTCGTATAAACTACACACTCATTTGTTTCCCCAGTTACGTTGTGTGTGTGTGTGTGAGACGTAACTGCTTTCCTATATTATGTTCATTGGCAACGTTTTTTTGTAGCGATACATTTTGAAATAATAAAAACCCTGATAAATCTACAGTATGTGTGAACAGTGGTGAAGTGACAGTTTAAAGCAACTGTTGGAGTAAGTGCAAGATTTGGTACATTTAATATGAAAGTAGATTAACTGAACCACTTGTTGAGATAATCTGGTTAAACTGTTTTTGTTTACAGTCTGATCCTTTGTCTTTTGCTCCGTCCGGATACAACAGTCTTATTAAACCTGAACGATCCTTTATTACTGAAAATAAGAAACGACAGCACTCCTTCTCTGGCATCTCTTTCTCTGGACGGTCTAATCCTCGCCGACAGTCGTAACAGCTATTATTTCGGGAGAGCCTAATCTGATTGTAGATCAGTGCCTCTGGCTAAGTGCTAACTTGCTGTGACAGACCCCACAGAGAGCGAAGAGGAGGGAGGACAGACGCCGCTGATCTCTGATCCCAGATCTGACAGCTGGCTCCCTAAGGAGGACACTGCCTGGGGTGTGATCGGCTTTGATCCACTCAGGGCCCTCTCAGGAATGTGCACGCGCGCACACACACACACACACACACACACACACACACACACACCCACACACATTCTCACACATCATTGAATTTGCTCAGATGTTTATGCAAACACAATTTTTTTTATCTCACCATCATTCCCTTTTTTCTCCTTCCTGTTGCTAATACACAGACTCATACATCCACATGCACGGATGCACACACACACACACACACACACACACACACGCACTGGGCTCAGCCTGCTGGCACACACGTACATGAGCTGGCATGAGTTGCCTAAGAACACACAGTCAACGCTATTTTATAATCAAATAATTTCTCAATCCTGTAACTAATACTCCTCCACCGAGCATGAGCTATCAACCACGGTGGGCTATGTGTGTGGTGCGTGTTTGCTTGGGCATATATCCTACATGTCAACACACACACACACACACACACACACACACACACACACACACACACACACACACACACACACACACACACCCTGCACTTGAATAATCACATATAAATACATGTGGACTGCATATTCACACAGAACTTTAGACTGGGTTTATTCATACTGGTCATTTTGTGGTCTGGTTGTTTGGATCACGGCGGTCACTGGTCACTCTACGAGCAGATAGCGCCCCCAGTAGGACTGAAAGTCCACGTGCATCAAACAAACAAGTCTCTTTTCTATTTCTTAACTATGTTAAGTAGGATTAATATTCAAATAATTCTGGGTAAACCAAACTAACTAGGGAACCATGTCAGCTCCCTTTTCTCCAGCAAAATCTTAGCATTCTGGAAGAAACTCAACAGCTACATGAACATTTTACTGTTAATGTTTCTCTTAACCTTGTCATTACTTGCCCCACAAGTTGTTTTTTGATCACTCGCCTCCAAAACTACACTGTGCACTTCGTCCCGTTGAAGATGATGTCACCGCAGTTATGGCCATCGCTGATCATCTGGCCCACACTGACGGGGTACTATCTGCAGATAGAAAAATGCAAAAGTGAGCCGAGTCGAGACGAGCAGAGCCGTCCCATGCAGTGGAAATAAAGCATCAGTTATGGGATATCTTGGAGGGTAGGGCAGCTAATTTTTTAGGATTATAATAAATCACGCTTTATCTTTGTAAACTAACTTGCATTAGACTAATCTAAGAAAATGTAGACTGGCCAAACACCACAGAGTAGTCTTAAATATCTTCTGGTCTCCCTTGAACTGCTCTCTCCTTCTGGCCTAAAAACAACCTGCTTTATACTCACTCTGCTGTTGGATGTGTGTGTGTGTGTGTGTGTGTGCGTGTGTGCGTGTGTGTGTGAGTGTCGGGTTAACAAACAGGATATATGGCCGCCTTCCCGCCACACACGCTAAGCCTGCTGCAGATAGGACCCTGCTCTTTAATCATCACACATTCACATCCCTGCCTCTTATCTGCAAGATGCATTACTCCAAACATACAGCCAGAAAAGAAAAGACACCCACATCATCTGCACGTTATTCCTCCCTGGCCTTTGTCCACAAAGAAGAAAACTTAAGCAGAGTTTCACTGGTGCTCTGGTTGCTCCAGCTGTCACCCAGAGCTAAATCACATTCAGGGACTTTGTTGACAGTGCTGGGTGGTGTAACCAGGTGAGGTCTGAGATACTGTGATGTTTTGATGTTTCCTCAATGTGCTGATGAAAAGATAGGCACCGTGTTTGAGTCTGATGGATAATACCACCCTGCTGCAGATGTCTAAACATGTTAGAGTGCAAAGAGCAGAGGAATGCCATCATGTCTGCCAGTAGTGCTGCAGGTTTTGCAAGCAGTCATCGTTGGGTAAAAACATCTGTTTATATCTGCAACATATCTGTTCTTTACAGAGTATTTAGTTATATTACATTTTCTTATTTATGTAGTTTCAGCCGTCATTTCTGTTTGGTGCCAAATCTAAAACAAAGTCTGACGGGGAAAGAAACACGAGCAGTCAGACGATCTAACATTTGATTTAAAGGACACACCTGAAATGATGGTAATAATCACTTTTTTCTACAGGAAGACTGTGTGCTCACATGACTATGGCAATTTCCTAAGATGGTGCCCTGTCCATTCCAGGCACCAACGTTGCTCACAGGAGGTACAAACGCTGAAAAGGGTTTTCAGGCTGTTCATGGTTTCCATGTTTCTGGACAATAGAGCATGAGAGTTTCAGGGGTCAGTATGCTTCAGACAGGAATATTTGTTGGATTATCGAACAGCGTCTGTGATTGTCCAAATATGTCTGCCGTTATCTGCATTATCAAGACTCTAGTTTGTGATGCTCAGAAGAAGAAAAAAGCTATTCATTTACAGTAGTTTCTTTTGTAATTATTGGATTGAATTTAGTCTTTTTAGGCTGGTGTGTCATGTGACCTGCAATACCAACGGCTGCCAACATTACCTCACAGCCTAGCACTCTTCCCTGGGTCTCTGTAAACTTGATATTTACAATTGACTTCGTTTTATTCCAGCAAACTTTAAGGTTTATTTTAAAACCCGTGTAATCGTCTGACTGCTCGTGTTTCTTGTTTAGTCGCTGCCTTCCCAGATCTCAGCAGGTAACGATGGCCAAACTATCCTGATTGTACGAAGCCTGAACTGTGCTCCTGTAGCTGTCTGTTTTCATTTGATGAAGAGTTCTATATTTTTCTCAGCTTCATCAGCCTCTCGCGACATTATTGCCAAACTTAATATAGCCTTTTCTTTGGCTGTCAATCTTTAAGACATCAAAAGAGAAATTGCACTGGATAATAAAAAAACAAACACTTTCCATGAAGTTCACTGAAGTTTCAACGACATATTAGATTTTGCATTTCTAGTTTTGATGGTATCTTTGTCTCAGAGTGCTATAAGAACTTTGTTGATGAACAATCTTGATCCTTCTTCAAATCAAAGAGAAGTTGGGTGTTTAGGGGATTTACAACAAAAAAAACATCCAATGAAAGTCTTTGTGACACTGAAGGACACTGAGAGGATAATAAAGCCGCCAGTCGTTTGTGGCAGAGTTGTTCTTTGTACCGCGTTGCTTTGCCAAATAATCGCCCACACAAATGGGGCTCCCGAGGTTGGCATGTGGAGCAGCTGTGAGAGCTGAGAGTTGGTTTCACACACTGATCTGTCATCACATTTAGAAGTCACAGTCAATCTCACTGACCAGCTCACTGGATTCCTCAAAAGGTTATCCACAACATTCGTATCTTTTCTTACAGTATGTACAAAAAAAGGTCCAAACATGCATGCATTCAGACTTGTGCCGGAATACAGGACAGTTCACACACACACACACACACACACACACACACACACACACACACACGCACACACACACACACACACACACACACACACACACACACACAAACACTGATTCAAAGAGAAACACTGGCAGCTGAGACACAGATAGGGTGGTTAAGTGTCTGCATGTTGGTGCAAAGTGTCTCATGACACTGACAGTGTGAGCAAGAAGAAGCGTCTCTGGCAGATATTTACATTTTGGTTGGAAAAATTGAGAAGAATATTCAGAAGCACTGATCGCTAACAGATGATAATCAGCCACGGGCTTATTTATTCCCAGGCTGCAGGTTGCCACAACTGCTTCACTGTCACTCCAATTCTGCAAAGTTTCCATCTCCATTAGTGAAATTAAACGTATCAAAATAGTTTTGCACTGTTTGCATGTCGACACAATTTTGATTTTGAACCACCGTGGGATCAAACCCCCCCCTCTCCCAAACACATTTCTTCACATGTGCATGGGGCTCAAATAAGACTGATCCTCTGTAATATGAATATTTCTTCTTTTTCCAACAGGGATCTAAAATGGGTTACTTGTGGTGACACACCTTCAGGGGCCCAAAGAGCTTCTTAGCCTATTTTAAGCCATTCTTTAGTTTTTGCCCCCCCCCCCCCCCCCCCCCCCCCCCACCCCCATCAGATTTACTGGAGCTGCACTCCTCGACCCCTTGAAGCAGTCATTTCCATCTGAAAAGATAAAACAGTAGACAAAGTTAGCAACTAGCAGCTTACTACCCAGATAACAATAAAACAGGGTGAATATTGGACTTACATTCTTCAGGCGGTTCATGTTGTCCATTTGCACGTGTTTTCACAAGTTTGAGTACATTGAGTTTAGCCAGAAGTCTTCCATAGCACTGTAAACTACGCAGTTCGTAGTTATTAAAAACTGCAGACAGGTCTTATGGACTTATGAAAAGCTGGTGCAAGCTCATTTACTACAAACACAAATACAAACTCTTCAAACACCTTCGGCTGTGTTACTGTTGCATCTCCTGAAATAAGCTCCTTCTCAGTCTACTGTATCGGCTACAGGAGTAAATCCATAGCAGCATGTAATGACGTGCAGAGAGGATGATGAGGTGGAAACTTTACACTTCACTTGCTCTATCGCTATCTTTACTTCTTAAGCGTTGGATCATATCATGGCATGTGACATGTCTCTGGTTTTACTTCTCGTATCTTCTCAGTTGGAGGAGAGATTATAGATAGCAAAGTCCTCCTCTTGTTTCAGAATGTGCTACCTAAAAAATAAAATGTGACCACCCTTCTTCTAAACTTTCTCAGCAGAGCGTCCCAGGTTGATGCTCTTCAACATATAATCATCATATCTCAAGTTGCATTAAGAAATAGCTGAGATTCATTATCATGTGTGCAGCGTTTTGTAACCGAATACAAGTGTTTCTTGTTAGTTTAATGTTTAAATGAGCCCGTGCCTGGATTGAACATGTGTTTCAATTTATGCTATGTGAGGTTTTTTACTGATTTATGCTGCTGTGCGCACACACACACTTTGCAATGCCATCGTGCACCAAAAAAAAGAGGAAGAAAGTCAAGTTGTGCGCAAACACTTTTCATGAAGCACGTCCAAGTTGTAATGTAGAGAAAGAATTTCAGCAAAAGTAATTTAATTATGGGAATATACTGTGCCATTCACTGCTGCTATTTTAGGGGGGGGGGAGAGCCTGCGAAGGTGAAAATCTTTTGTGTGTAGGAGATGGGTAGCTAAATATTCCCATCTATTAACAGCTAAATGGCAGTCTTATTTTAAAACTCAACTAAATAATTTCATTCAAATTGGACCGACCCAAACCCCGGTGAAGGTGAGGGGTCATGGCTGTGACAGATGTGGGCAGGAGTCACATCTGGTTGGTATAGCGTACAAAATGGAGCTAATGGGGTGAGAGGGTGAGGGTTTGAGGCTGGCAGATGTCAGCAGAGGCCGCGCCTGTTATTGACATAGCTGCCATCTTAGGTCTTCTTTTCATCCGTCAGCCGGAATTGACCGAGGATCCCCACTGCTTTGTAATATGAGCCAGATGATGGATCTCCTGCTACAGGGAATGTGTGGGCACGCGCACGCGGACACGTATGAAGGAAACACTTGAACAAACACACACATCTCTCTTTAGACACATGCACAAACACACACATTATCGCTCAGTTCTGTTGCGGCTGTCATCCGCTATTTGGATCCGTATCGGTTCCATTCCCAAATCTGCCCACATATTATTTTACTCGACCTCAGCCAGCAGAAGAGATTTCGTCCCGGGCTGCAAATGGGATCTTGACATGCAAAAGTCATGTTGGATTAAATCCACAGGCCGAGCCGGACCTTTTTATAGCCTATCTTGAGATGTTGACACCACCCGCCCACTGTCGCTAATGATTTATGAGCGATGTAGCGCGTAATCATCACCTCCCATGAAATAGCAGATCATCATGTAATGTGTGCAGCAAATATTTTAATATTAAAACAATTCCTGCATTGAACATGTGTTTCGATTTACGGCACATATATGTGAGGCTTTCTTGATTTATCCTGCCTGGCACTCAGACTTTCCGTTTATACTGCAATGCCATCGTACCTTGTGTGGTAAATCAAACACACCTCGAGTATTTCAAGTGACCTGGGTCAGCCACTATTGTGTCTCATATCCTCCGGTTTATAGCTGTGCTGCACAGTGTGAGCATGAAGGAGGGAGAAACAGAGCAGGAGGGCGGGATGCAGCAGTGGCGGTCTCATGACTTGTCACATTCCACTGGAGGTCTCTGCAGGGAGCTGCTGGTCCCAGTATGGGAGATTAGAGAAAGACATGAGGAGGCCGGCTGAGGTGAGAGCTGATGCCAACCACAGATAGCACCTCCGGGGGCAGTTTCACTACCTCCGATGGTGGTCTGTTGGGAAGCTTCAGGCCGTGTTTTCTGTCCTGAATCATCAGTGTTCATTGAGCTAGTTAAGACTGTGTTTCATTAAAGCAAAACGCAACAAAACTACTTGGTTAGGTTCAGGAAAAAATCATGGTTCGGATTAAAATAAGGTTTTTTTTACCTTATTGAAGTTACGGATGAAGATTTCCTCATTAAAAATGATTAGATTGTCAAAAGCAAACATAATCAGGGACGAATACATTTCCCTCGAAGCGTAATTGACGATGCAGTTCTGTTGTATGTTTTTATGAGTCTCCAGAACCACGGACAGCTTCGAGAAGGGAGAAAGGAGAAAATACCTGAAGTTGTTGCCTCTAAATAAAAGACTCAGCACTTATTGAGAAATGTAGGCCTGTTGCTCCGTGTCTGTTGGATGTGTTTCTAATGCAGGAGACTTTATGTGACTTTAAACTAGTGTAAAGTGAATGCATTGATATTTTAAGGTTTTATTTATTTCCATTTATCAATCTGTTCGCGATAGCAGAAGTTTGTCGAGCCGTATGCGTGGCAGGGCTGCTTTGTGACGGGAACGTGTTCTGTTGTGACCATGTTGGACAGTGTGGAGAATTTTAGAATGAATAATAATAGTAATATTAATCTTTATTTATAGAGCACTTATCAAAATCCACATTGAAAACCAATGCAGTGTACAAAAAGATAGGACCAGGAGAAAAAACAAAACATTTTTAAAGGACAGTTCAAAGGAAGTTAAAACTCAAGTGGAATCCAGAAAGGCCTTCGCACTTAGAGGAGATCACGGACTCAGCCGACCTGATTCCTCAGGCAGATTGTTCCAGAGCCTCGGGGGCCCTGACTGCAAACGCTCTGTCCCCTTTCAGTTTTCAGCCAGGCCTCTGGAACAGACAAATATTTATGCTCAAGGATCTCAAAGTATGTGTACTAAGAGGTTATATCTTGTGAGACTGTTCATGGTATTACACAAGCACAGAGAGACCCTGTGAATGCTCTGTTCCTCTATGATTGCAGGCGAGGTTATGATGTTGCCGTGTCGCCTTGAAATTGTTGTGCTGGAAGACAATCCTGGGAAGTTTGCTAGAAGAGTCCAAACACATCACAGTTAAATTATTCATAGGAGTGGACAAGCATATCTTCAATTCCAACAAAAGGTCAACAAACTAAATATCCAGTGTAGCGGGGATGTTTCCCAGTCAATGATGGAGTCTAAATGTGGCTTTGATTAGCCTTAAGCATCAGCACTGTCAAAAGTGATAAATAAACCTTGATATGTTTAGAATTGTCTCAACAATTTTCAGTCCGGATCCCACTGACGGGATTTCTTGTTGAAATTTGACTGCAGCCAGCAACCAGCAGTAATTCTTCGGCTGACTGTTTGAGCAAGTCTGCAACACAAAGCCTCTCCATCCTCTGGATTTTCTTCATGCTCAGCAGGCGATAAGGAGCTGAAGGAAAAGTTTTGTTGCGCATGAACAACTTCCTTGTTTTTCAGGAGAGATGGCAGTTATTCCTTTCATTTTGAGAAAAGAGGAAAGAGGGAGTGCGTGATTAGTTTTAAGCACATCTGAATTGTAGATCCTCTTGTCGGATTGTAATCATCATTGCCTCCATTTTGCGCCACTCCATGTCTGTAATTTAGTTGGTGATGTGGATGCTGACAGATGTGGTGAGAGCAGATAAGGATGGAGAGATAAGCAGAGGCAAGGATGAGGACAGGCAAGGTGAGACCAGAGGAGACATTGTGTGTAGGCAAAAGCCCTGAATGTCTTTCTCTCTAATTTCATACCTGCAGACAGGTGCTTGGCAGGGCAGAACATGCATGTGAGAGATGGAGGAGGCGGGCAGAGGGAGGGTGGGAATGAGGAAGACCTTCAGAGGGGGATCAAAGAAGGTCACGCTATTCCTCCCGTCTCCCTCCTCCACTGATCTGGAAACGATAGATTTCATTCCTGCTTTCGCTCCTAAAGAGAGGAAGTGGAGTCGGATTACCAGGGAGGGGCCAGAGGATGTGATGTGGAACTAAGACCAAAATGCAGAACTTCTTCGGATCGTCACAACACAAAAAAAATCTAAAGTGAGCAATGTTATGTATGCAAACCAAGAAGGGAATTCAGTTACATTAAATAGCTCCTCGATTATAACAAACACCACAGTTTCTCAATAAGATTCAACTCCAATGTTTCCCCTCGTTGCGTACAATTCAAGAAGAAATTCAGGGACATATATTCATTATCTATGGTTGTGTCCATTTATTAAGAGATACATGAACATCATTGGGAGGCATGGGCACTGAAATATCTCATCAACTATTGCAATTTCGTACATTTTGACATTCATGTTCCCTGGCGGATGAATCCTACTGCCTTTGGTCCTTTGAGTTTCCTTTAGCATTCATGAGTTTTAGTAAAATGTCTCAACAACCTGCGAAACATCAGCATGTTAGCATTTAGCTCAACACTTAGTCTAAGTGCAGCCTCACAGAGTCCCTAGCACGGCTGCAGACTCTTAGTCTTGTTCATTCCATTTCAAGTTTCTTCAGTTGATCGTCTTTTGTGTTTTTCCCCCTTTTAAACAGCAGAGAGTGTCCGATAGTGTTCAGATTATAAAGCCCTGAAGCACTAATTTGTGATTTTGGGCTTTGAAAAACAATTCAACATTTAACATTTATCCTAACGTAACTTATAAACAAGCATTTAGTGTCAAGAGTTCTGGCAGAACGTGTTGCACTTCACTTTATCTCTTTTTACAATTGCCTGTAAGTTAAGCAAGTGTGTCTTCTGCTTTGTCCACTAATGCTGTTTTCTCCCACACATGAACTTCTTTCCAGTCCGTATTCGATTGTTGCAGCCACCCCACTGTGCAATGTTATACTTCACTATAAGAACAAGTATCCTATTTCAAGGCTTTATGGTATTCCATTTATGCAGACGCCTCTGCACGGCCATAATTCCCATCTGTGGAGTCTTTATAGAGCTGTTGGATGAATGTATATTTATGACTGCAGTCCCTTTATGATCTTTCTACTGTAAAGGAATAACAGCCTGGCAAGTAGAGGTGGAGCCCCAGGCCATTATTTACTATGGAGTTGTACCTCGGAGACACGCAGCCGTGATACGGGACAGGAGGCATGCGGGAATTAAATTACACCCGAAATTTAGCGATCCTTCAAAAGAATGGGCTCCCTTGTTGGATAGGTTTACCTATGTTTCGGCAATGGAGTTCCCCCTTTACAAATGTCTGCAGGAGTAAATGGCAAAAACAGGTCGGAGGGAGCAAGTGAAAAATTCCAAATGAAGTGTAGAGGTGGCTTGTGGGTGCAGCGGGCGGTTAACATGTTGGCTCCTGCGTTTTCGGGCTCCAAAAAGACCCTGCTGTAGGTTCTGTTAGAGAGGGAACGGCTGATGTCTAATTACCTGTTGAGATGTGGTTTGGATTGAAGCAGCTCTTGTGACAGTATGTCTTTCTTCTTGATGAGGAAATTATAGTCTACAGCCGGGGCTCACATTCTCTGGATTTGCATCTTGAGGTCTTCACCTGCTTCTATGCTTTTTCTGTAAATTAGAATTATGCGGTGGGAGAAATTCCCCTCATCAGAAGTGAAGTGGGTTTATTTTCTCTGCTGCCTGGAGGAGGTGGAGGTTTCTCAACTTCAAATTCACACATGAGAAATATTTTGATTGCGTTTGATAATAACACCCTGCAATAGTAATGGATCACCAAAGCAGACCTGCAAAGATAATCACGTGTTATCATCTGTAGTTTGTTTCCAGAGCTGAGTTATGGTGATATTTAGTGTGTTGAGGAGTAAACCAGTGACGCGAGATCAAACAGCATGTACGCCTGTGTGTTTTTGGTGTGTGTGTGTGTGTGTGTGTGTGTGTGTGTGTGTGTGTGTGTGTGTGTGGAGGCAAAGAGGGCAGATACAGGGCAGTGAGGATTATCAGGCTGCCCTTGATAACACACAGGTGGCTGATCTTGGGGTTTAGGGTCTGACGCTGTTCTTCAATCCACCACTTCCTACTTTGTACACACACACACACACACACACACACACACACACACACACACACACACACACACACACACACACACACACACACACACTTACAGCTACACAAACACAACTCCTGTCCGGGGAGTTGCAATATCATGGCAGAGCTCAGGTTACTGTCCGGGTGCACCGCTCTGGGTTGCGGAGAGTTAGGAATGGGATGAAATAGATAGTCAATGTAATATTCTGCCAGTTCGTGCAGAGGTGAGGGGTTATTGATGGAAGCTTTGTTTTTTGAGGGATACGTCTGACTGCCTCAGGATTCCTGTTTGATTTACAGTTTAACGGCCTGCTGCTGGAGGAATGAACGACGACATTACAGAAAGAGAAAGTGAGGAGAGAAAAAAAAAGAATTTTATTGCACAAACAAAATAAGCAATCACTCTCTTCACCTCTCTGCTGCATTCTTAAGTGACGACAATTCATCTTCAATTTCACACCAGAGCTTTCCTGTGTAAGACCCCA
This sequence comes from Cottoperca gobio, assembly GCF_900634415.1. Lineage (NCBI taxonomy): Eukaryota > Metazoa > Chordata > Actinopteri > Perciformes > Bovichtidae > Cottoperca > Cottoperca gobio. The sequence continues at coordinate 22,392,140 of NC_041359.1, forward strand.
TAAAGTGCTCGAGAGAACTAAAACTCTCCATGGTTGCTGTTGGTGTTAGCGGTGGGGGCTGGAGAGAGAGAGAAGGGGTTGACATTTATGGATGAGGCTTTCCACCATCTCTACTATCAGGTTTTTAATAGTTGTTACTAGCATGGAGCCCCTCTGCGTGCAGCGTTAAGAGCCGCAGCGCGGGGACTCAGCCGACAGGATCTGGGGTGGCTGCACTTCATTCACGGAGACTTTTGTAAACTGCGGCCGTGATGTGCACATCCATCACGGCCCGGCGGCATGCTGGGTTTCAGGATGGCGGTGCATTCGTTATACTGACATGACCAAGGGGAGGGGGGGCGCAGAGCGAGCTGGGGTCAAGATTAGGGTGTCGGGATAGAGTGGACGATGTAGACGTGGTGGGGTGGGGGCTGGTTCAAGATAAGGGGATTTTAGGGGGATTTTAGGGGGATAAGGCTCCATGGTAGCAGTCTAGCAGCTCAAGAAATCTCACTTGTTCTTTTACAAGTCTGAGCATTATTACAAGGGGATTTGTGGAACAAGGGTTTGTGTGGAATTTCATTAACAAAACACCCGACAGAGGGAGGCTGAAGGACTTTTACCATCAACATTTCTCTTGATACGTTGACTGCATTTAGCTGCATATATCACAATGTGTGGGTTTTATCCCCTTCAGTTGGTTTTAACTTGCTCTTTGTCTGTTCCACTGAAGTTGTCTTTGTTTGGTAAACAGTATATTGTCCTGAGCTTTGAGATCAGTGTTTAATCTGATAATTATTTTATTGAATGATGCACCTGCATGTTGCGGACAGATGATTCAGCCCCCTTTGTTGCTCTGTTGTCAGATGTTTCTCAGAAAACTCACATCCAAAACTGTTGAAGCCTCTTTTATAGCTGGTGGGTACGACTACACTTTTGTAACTCATCATCTGCAGCAGTGTTAAGTTTCTTTGTAGGTAAAGGATAAGGCTGATACTATCTTGTGTTTGTCTTATGTTAACAAATCCACGTAAAAGACCAAACCAACAACGTAACAGTCCGTCTTTCAATACATCCCCAGCCTGTCTGTGTCTGTTGTTCCTACATTTATCACTTAGGAACTATAGTTTTAACCACACTTTGCTTCAAAATGAGTATAAAGTTGTTGTTGCGGATTGTTCTTGTGAGTAATTAGAAACTACAGTGCCCATGCTCAACGTCATGAGGGACAGGTGTCACCAAGTGCAGCGGTGTGGCTCATTGATGTGTTTTTAACCGACCAATGGAGGTCTGTGTCACAGAGGAATAAACCATATCAGGCTTTGGCTCCACTTAGTCGGATCAATCATTCTTGTTTTGGGTATTTGTTCACAATAAGAAAAACAAACGATATCGCCACGCTTTAAAATCCTTCTCTTGTTCATTATTATTTAGTGTATGGGTTGTATCCTCCATGAGAAACATTTCATTCCTTGAATGACAATATGACCCGTGTCTCACTCAATCAATATAACTCGATGACAATATGAAAACGCAGACACACTCCAGTGACTCAACTTTCTTCTGCTTCATTTCCGGACCCACTTGCTACTGAATCTCCCCCTGTGTGGCCTTTTATCCCTCAACTACGACTCTGTTCACAGCTCAAATCATACACAATCTTTATCACCCTATTTAAAGGAACTATTTCTTTGTGAAGAACGTTCTCAGACAGTAAACATATTAGAAAGAGATTTTAATGTGTTGAAGTGGCGACAGAAATCTCCAAGATGGAAACCAGAACAATCTGCATAAGTATGTTCTTGTAATTTGGGTGAACCAAACCTTTTAACACATGAATCTGACTTTTCATGTATTGACAACAATGAAAAAATGATTGTTTTGTGTGGCTGCTTCCCCCCACCGCCCTGTAATCTGGGCTAACCATGGTGTCTGGTGTTCGGGGGGAGGAGGAGGAGGAGGAGGAGGAGGAGGAAGAGGAGGAGGAGGTTGGGGTTGGACAGGGAGGAGTGATGCTGACAAGGAACATCAAAGCAAAGAGGGGGGGAGGAGATGAGGAGCGAGGGGAAACAGAGATTAGGTTGATGGAGGAGAATGAGAGAAAGTATAGGTCAGGGGCAGGGCTGCATGGAATACAGCATGACAGGAAAACAACAGGTCTGAGCTAATTATCTTGTTTTCAGACCTTATCAGACTCTGGCATGTAGACGCAACTGTCTGCACGATGGGAATCTCCAGCGTGAACACAAGGCATCGCTGCATTTAGGATAAATACAGATAAATGGCTGCCAAACACAATACTGAAACTTAACAACGATCCAGGTTGATATGGAGTGTCAGTCACAGAGACAGTCAGGCTTTTTCTCTGGCAGCCAAATCCCTCCAATCACACATAATGATTTCCATTTGCTAGCTGCAGGCGGAGGGAGCATTTCTGTCTATCTCAACATAAATCATTTCCCCAGACTCAACCCGAAATAACTTAAGCCCTCAAGTCAATGATAACTGGTCTTAAACGTTCTGTTTGTTTTTTGTTGTTGTTATAAACCAATAAAAAAGATGTTTGTAACCGAGTTACAACCCCACAATATAAAACATAGGCAGTTCTTTTAGCAACAGATGATTCTGCACCACAAATAAGATCATAGGAAATACATGAGAGTTGTCATTTCTGCAGCTTCTAGTGGAGGAGGAGGAGGAGGAGGAGGAGGAGGAGGAGGAGGAGGAGGAGAGGAAAAGAGAGGAGAGAACAGGAAGGTAAGAAGAGGAGAAAAGAGAAGAGGAAGAAAGGAAGGAAAGGAGAGAACATGAAGATGAAATGAGAAGTGGGGGATAAGGGAAGGAGATGAAGAGGAAGACGAAGAGAAAAAGGATGAAATAAAAGGGAAAGAAAGGAGAGAACAGGAAGGGGATAGGTGGAGGAAGAAATGAAAAGAGGAAGAAAGAAAAGGAAGGAGAGAGTAGGAGGAGGAAGAGGAAGGAGAGGAGATGAAATGATAGGGGTAGAAGAGTTAAAGAGGTGAGGAAGAGGAGGAGGAGGAAGATGAATGCTGGCTGTAAATCACGTTGAGATCTTTCTGTTTCACACAGCTGAAGACAAACGTCCACAGCAGAACATCTGTTGTGTTTGGACGTGGCAGCCGTCCCTCCTCTCCTCCTCAGCCGACCTCTCTGACAAACCGCTTGACTCTCCCTCCCACGGAAAACTTTTATCCATCTCTTGCATATACTAGATTCTTGACCTGGGAGGAAGATGAAGATGAGGCAGAGGAGGCCTGGGGGGGGGCGCCTGAACGCTGAGAGGAGGTTACAAATATCTGAGCTTCTCTGTGAGAAGAGGCTGCCCTGCGGAAACGAGAGCATTGGCTCCTCACATGTTTCTCCAAACACAACAGCGTCTGGCTGTAATATGTGGTTATTATGGATCTGAGCTTTGCTGATTCAGTGGTGATCTCATGCTCCTCTGGCAGCAGATTATCCTCCAGTCGTCCTGAACAGCATCTCAAATTCTTGTTTTTCTGGACACGTGAAGCACAGAAATAATGAGCTGTGTCCATTGAAAGTGTATAAATACTTTCATAGAGGAATTAAAACATTGTTGTCAGCTTCATTTTTAAGGACTGTTTAGAAATATCTGATTAACTCTTATTAGTCCATTTTAGTTTTTAGTCTTGTTATGGATTTAATTTATTTTTTATGTCTGGTACCTTAACAAACTGACCTTTCTGTTTGAGATTATGGGAAGAGATATATTAAATCACACACACAGTTTCAGGGATGCAGTGGAGAAATGTAACTAAGTATATTTAGTCAAGTAGCGCACACTTTTGAAGTACCTGCCTTTTTATGCTACTTTATACTTCTACTCTCTACGACCTTTTACTCCACTACCTGACGCCTGACAACTTAAATGAATGGGTGTTTTACAGATTCAGATTAATACAAAATATAACTCAACAGAAATCAACTAATAAACTATGATGGGTTATTATAGATCAAGCTACTCTGCAGTATAAAGTAATTAAAATAGTGCATAATGATTACTTTTACCTTTGACACTTTCAGTACAATTTGATGCTAATATTTTTCTTGACTAAAAGGTTTGTATTCAGATAAGTATCTGAATACTTCTTCCACTGCTGCAGGAATTACACATTTAAATTGTCTGACAAACGTCTGCATTTTGTCAGTTTTGTGGTTTCAGTTTGAGCCTAATCTTTACAGATTATGTCACTTTGGTTGGTTATTTATGTTTGTAAATCTATATTTTCTCTTTTCTCTGTGTGATATTGACTGTCTCGTCCCTGTAAAGAAGTTTCCTGTCCTCTTCCCAGCTTCACAGTTGCTGTTTGTCTCCTCTTCGGCCCCTGCTCCTGCAGTCCTGTCAGGCATGTGGTCCAATAATAGCCGGGCCAGGTAGCTCAGCCATGTGGAATTTGACATTGAGTCCGGGGGCACGTTGGGCCCCCAGTGGGAGAGTGTGAGCGGACGGGAGACAGCCACTGTCAGGTTTTTCCAGGATGTGTTGCACAGTTTTTGGATGAGTTTTATCAAGAGACTCTGCAGATAGTTTAAAGGATAAGGCTGTCAGTATTATATATATTTTAATTACAAATCTCACGAAAAGACGTGATCCTCAGATACAATCAGAAACATGTCAGACAGAATAGAATAAGATGATTTTCAGAACTTTGAAGCTACTTTAAAGGGAAATAAATGAAAGTGGATGTGAAGAGATGAAGAAATATAAATATAAGTATCTTAACTAGTTATCTGCTTCACAGCTCAAGTACAGTACAAGTTTTCCACTACGTCTCAAATGGAAATACTTTTTACTTCACTACTTAACAAAATAGTTTAAAATGAGCTCCACCTCAACCAACCACTGCAAGTAAAAATTATCTAATTATTTAATATATTATATTTAAACAGGTGCCATTTTTGCTCATTTTCCTGATTACATACTTTTATTTAAGTAACATTTGCAGGACTTTAACAGTGTGGTATTAGTACTTTTACTTCAGTAAAGTATCTGAATAGAGCCTCAAACACACTGTAGGTATGCATGTGTGTTTTTATACATCTCCTTTATCAGATTGTTCTTTCTTTATCCTTCACAGATAAACATTTGCTCTAATAAAATCTGTATGATGGCATGTAAACGTTGAGTCAAAGCTTGTATCGAACCTACACCCAGATAAGCAGATAGCACACATACTGTACATCCATAAAGCAATTACACCCGACATACTTCAGCCTCCTACACGTCTCCTCATTCGCCCTCCCATCCCTCCTCATCTCTCTCCAAGGACCCCGGGCCGGTGGCTGCAGAGGTGGGGGCAGAGTGATTCATGAGCGGGGAGGAAGGAATGTGTATGAGCACCACATGTCTTTTCAGTTGCATACTTCACACACACACACACATGCACGCATAGCGACAGGTGCGGCGCTGCAGGAGAGTACGTGGCACTGAAGGGGGCTCTTGTTATCGTTGGCACCAGACTCTCAGCTGTGCCCTGTCGCACCGCTGGAGGCTGTGTGGTCACAGGTTGATATATGGGCTGCTGTGTAGAAACAGACATGCCATCACATTCAGTCATGTAGAGTAACAGTGCATTAGCAAACACTGTACTCTGTCCACGTGTCAAAACAAAGTTCTGACCCCAATATGTCACCGTGTTCAGATATTCAGATAATAATGCAATAGTTTTTGTTTGATGTGTCCTTGATTAAGATGTTTGAGCTTTCTGCATCCTCCAAATATCTGGATTATTAAGTAACAAGAGACAATGTTCCTGGAAAGAGATGCATGTTAAAGTTTTTACTGTTGTGAGCTCCACAAAACACGCAATCAACAATTTTCATAGGGGTCATTTCTTCACAGCGAGGGCTGGGGGTTTACCAAAAGATAACTGGGTCAGTGTTTCTAGAAAGAGATGATGGATTTTTAAAATGTAGTTATTAAATGAATTAATCACTCATTTACTATTTTACCAAACAGAGCAACGTCAAACATCCCAGCAACAGATACTTAAAAATAATAAATGACCTTCATCAGTAATACAACCATATTACACAATCTTCCTCAGCAGAAGGAGCCAACTTGGACAAAAAGTCCTTAAAGTGCTGAGAGAAAAAAAGGAAATCTGGACATCTATAATTCAAATGACTCCATCTGCTGAGGAAGATGGTGTCAAACAATCAAAAGCTCCAGACTTTACCACTACTCATAAATGAGAATATGCTTTCTTGTTATTTGGGTGAGCTGAGCCTTTACACCCAAAGACATCACCAACAGTTGAAACTTTGTAAATATGAATATTTCATTCATAATGACATGATGATGTTTCTGTGACAGCTGTGGGCCACAGCTGTCAACTCTCACAGAAACATATCACTTGTCATGGGGGAAATAAAGGTTGCAAAGTGTGTGCAGAGAAAAATGACAGTGTTTTAACTTGACATCCACCCTTTTAAAAAATCTAATTGGTTATGAAAAGGTTTAATAAACCCGGGAGTTAAAGAATTTTGGCACAGGGACGACTTTATCTCAAGCTAAATAATAAAAACCTTCAAAATGAGGTCATGTGGTTAGAAACTTTTAAGCTGGTGGTGATGATGTGAACCCCAATTTCCAGAATGACGGATGTGTGTGTGTGTGTGTGTGTGTGTGTGTGTGTGTGTGTGTGTGTGTGTGTGTGTGTGTGTGTGTGTGTGTGGGTGTATTTCTCTGTCTGTCTTTCGCTCGTGCTCTCAGGGGGGCAGAAAGCTGGTGAGAACAAGGAGAGGACAACGACCGGCAAATGAGTCAGTTTGTCAGAGACTCAAAGACAGCTGTGTCCTCTGAGAGCGGCAGTGTTAATAGATGCATAAAAATGTTTTACGTTTTAATTAACATCACCTGGAAATATTACAGTACATTCTGTTCATGTGTGTAGCATGGGGAACTGGGTGAAGCCCTGTGCGCTGCCTCAGATAGCCCCTGCTTTCTAGTGTGTGTATGTGTGTGTGTATGGGGGGGGGGTTGGTACCCTTAAATAAGACCCTGAACCTCTGTATCTGTGCCAGTAAGTGTGTGTCTTTGTGTTTGGTCTTAGCATGTGCAAACATTTATGTGTAACCAGAGGAATGCAGCTGTGTCTCCTTCAGAGGTTTGTCTTTCTGTCCATGTCAGAATAGTGTATATGTGTGTGCGTGTGTTTGTGTGTTTGTATGTGTGTGTGTGTGTGTGTGTGTGTGTGTGTGTGTGTGTGTGTGTATTGGTGATCTATCTATCTATCGATCTATCGATCTATCCCAGCAGGTTGTTAAACACGTCTTAGTCTAGAAAGTATCTCCAGAATCCTCAAATATTCAAACTATCTAGATAAAAAACATATGCTTAAATAAAAAGATTTGTAAAACGTGAACCACAATCAAAAGGTTTTCTTATCGGTTACTGTTTTACTTTTCATTATTTTTGATTTTCTGATGAAATAACATATTTGTATTTTTGTAACATTTGTGTAATTTGTCTTTGGGTCTAGGGAAACATGTGTTGTCATACGTTGAAGGCAGCATAAGTCTAAAGTGTTCTGTGGTATGATTTTAACAGATGCCTGGCAGCCAATAACAAGTATTTTTGTCGGCCATGTTATGAATAAATAAATTCACACCACCCAGTGTTAAAATCACATTCATGTTGGCTTCACAGAAATGTGTGGAAGTTGCTTCCTATCTGACAATCTATCTGTCTCGTGTCACACATGAAGGCATGAAGACAAGCTCTGCAGTATCACAACTACTGGAGTTTCAGTTGTTTTCAGATTATTATTTCTAAAAATACTGAGTTCTTTATAATAGAGTCCATCAAAGGAGTCTTTCCTCTGGGAAAATTACCCGAGATACTTACTGCACAGTTTCAAGTGCCGTGCAACATTAGGGGCCGAACTCTGAGCCTATACATTCCTGGGCCTGTGTGCTGGTTGCTGTCTGCAGCTGCGGGGCCGCTCGCCGGTTGATAAATGAACCAATAGCGTCCTGGCTACGTGATGAATGGACCAATAGAGGATGATGGATAACAGTGGAGGGAGCAGGAGAGAGGCGGTTGAGGCCGGAAACATGAATGTAGCAGCAAGATGTTAAAATCAATGGAAAGAGATGGAGAAAGAGATAAAGAGAGACAGCAGAGGTTGAGTGTGTGTGCAGTGATAAGTGAGGGGGGAAAGAAGTGAGAGAGGAGATGAGCAATGTCACAAAGTGTTAGCAAGGGGAGGAGAACTGACAGGGGCGGGGGGAGGATTTATGAGCAGGCAGAAGAGTGGACGGAGAAAGTGCAAAGGCAGAAAGGCAAAAAGAAAGGAAGACAGAAGACTAAGAGTCTACAGCCATGCTAGCTCTCTGTGCTATATGTTAAAGCTACTAAGGTTCAAGCTAAATGCTACCATCAGCATGTCATCATGCTCACAATGACAACGCTATTTATTCTGATGTTTAGAGCGTGTAATGTTTACCATGTTCACCTTCTTAGTTTAGCGTGTTAGCATGCTAACATTTACCAATTAGTAATAAACACAAAGTACAGCTGAGGCTGATGGGAATGTCATTAGCTTTGAAAGTATGTAGTCATAAAGAAAAGTATGTAAATGTATAATCCATCTTGTCAGGCTTTAAGTAATGCGTTTCTGTCCGAACCACTAGTGACCGGACAAATCAGCGCCCCTGTGAGGAGCCACAGGCGTCGTTTAAATGTGTGTGAGAGGCGGCAAAACGTTCAAAACAACAATGGCGATTCTTAAAGAGGATAGCGTAGATGCTGCTATAGCTAAAGCTTTTTATATCAGGATTATTTCTTCATTTAAAGAAGAGCAAAGAACGATGGAAAAGATTTTCATTCAATCACCTGCCAAGTGTTTCCGGAAAGTGCCTGCCCTTTTCCAAACACATTACAAAGATGGTTTATCAGATGGTTCTGTGTATCAAAGCGTCTGGCGCGTCAGGTTAGTGATAGATCAAACGTTAAGGGTTTACCAGAGTGAGTAGAAATCCTCCTGAGGGGGACATGGATGTGTGTCCTACATTTTACTGCAATCCATTCAATAGTTGTTGAGACATTTAACTGAAAACCACAAATGTCAACCTCATGGTGGTGCAAGATGAAAAACACTGAGACTGTCTGTGCAGAATGTCATGGCAATCCATCCAGTAGCTGTTGAGTTATTTCACGTGTTGGACTGACCATTCATTGAAGTGTGTGTGTGTGTGTGTGTGTGTGTGTGTGTGTGTGTGTGTGTGTGTGTGTGTGTGTGTGTGTGTGTGTGTGTGTGTGTGTGTGTGTGTGTGTAAATCCAACTACTGTTTGCTATGATACCACAAAACATTCTGCAGAGAATAGCATGAAGTAAAAGCAGACACATTTGCCTGGCAACCCTGCAAACAGATTATTACAAACAAAAGTATTCATCTTTCATCAAACCTTTAAAACAAACTAATGAGAGGCAATGAAAAGGTGTGAGATAAATGCAAAATAAATCTTACACTAAAGACCGATTAAATCCTTTGCTTGTTCCGACATCAAAACAGTGGAATATTTTCCATTGCGGGGCATATTTCTGGTCTCTTGAAGATGTGTATGAAGGTTTTCACGCGTATCAAAACTGTCCCAACGTCTGTTCTCGCTGGCAAGTCAGAACTGAGCCGCAGCCATGGTTTCTCCCGCCAAAGCGACTGATATCAGTAATAGCTACACGGTACAACTTAATGCCACAAAGAGCTCCATATAACCTTGGCAGGTATCTTGTAAAGCAGTCATGCAGGTTGGGCTCCAAACAGCTCTGTCAACACATCACGCTACTTCACAACAAAGGAAGACTGATTAAAGTTTAGAGGGCGTCTGCACACCTGTTCATCCTCTGATATAAAAATTCTGCACACTGTATATCTTTCAGAGTCTGTGGGAGTCATTAGGAGCAGTCGAGCAGATCGTTCGTGCACGTAGACGAGTGATCCTCCCGGTGTTTGAAGTCAGGTGATGATGGAGAACATGTGGGTCAGTTTCCAACTCCTGGAGTAAGTCTTACTTTCAAACAGAATATCTTAGCGTGCAAAGAGAGACAGAGGAGAAGGGAGAGGAAGAACAATTAGAAGGCAAAGATGAGAAGTAAAGATTAGGATTTTCTTTTCTTTTTACGGATGACATAACAGTTGTAATGGTAGTTATTCTTGTTCATATGTGTTCGCCCAGCCCGATCCGTGGGCTGTAACAGCAGCAGTACTGAAAAGTAAAAATATCACATTTCAAGTCCTGCATTCAAAATGACTTAAGTAAAAGTACAGTATGGTTAGTTGAGGTGTAGCTATTTTTAACAGCTTTACACACTGTTGGATAGTTCAAACTATAAGAGTATCATGTTTTAAATGTAAAACCCTAAGTAAAAAGTAACTATAGCTGTCAAAGAGATATACATTTTTTAATTAGGGTACACTGTTTGTGTTGTAGCAGAGTTATATAAACTCTGATCCAACCTGTGTCCTGAGCTTCTGGTCTTTAGTAACGCTTATTATGCTCTGCGTCTTTTTTTTTTTGGAAGCTGCCTTTGAGATGTTATATTACACGTAGTGCCGCAACAGAAAGATAGAAATGTTTATTTTTTCAACAAACAAAGATTGTGAGCTGTCAGTACAGTGTGTGGATGTTTTGTCTGACTTGTATTTTGCGTTCTTTTCTAAAGTCATATTTTTTTATACATGATTTCTATTGCATTTTCACAATAACATTTTATGGCGTCAAGATGTTCCATCAACATTCACTAAACAGGGAGATCAGTCTGTATTGAGAGCTGAGAGTGGTACAACTTAATTTCTTCATTTTCATGTGAGTGTCAGATAATTGAAGCGCCATCATTGTAATGTATCATCTTACAACAAAGAGCTTTGATATCTTCATGTACACTAACTGTATACAGATACAGCAGGGATCATTTAAAGAAGAGGAGGCAACCTGAACCATTAGTAGATCAAAAAAAAGAAAAACAAAACACCGCTATTATCCAGCTTCTCTCTGGGGTTGCCATGCTCCTGTCACTGTAATGAGATGAAAACAAACAGTAACTGTAGCCCAGTGTGTGTGTGTGTGTGTGTGTGTGTGTGTGTGTGTGTGTGTGTGTGTGTGTGTGTGTGTGTGTGTGTGTGCAGGCATACTATATCCTTGTGTGTATCCGCAGTGCTTTCTTGTCTGGTATCAATGGCAGTCACTTAAAGAGCGTGAGTCAGTGTGTTTACTGTTTTCACAGATGGAGCTCTGACACTGTCTGGATAACTGAGATAAATGACTCGCACTCTGTCTCAGCAGATGGGAAAAACAACAGACACACACACACACACACACACACACACACACACACACACACACACACACACACATACAAGGATATACTGTACGTTAGAAATGAAGCACTAGTAGCTGCTCATTAGTGGGGAAACATCAGCTGCTGATTGGCTCAAAATAAGGAGCGCTCATCTGTAATCAATTAACAGCTGTGGATACTTTCAGGGGATTTTGACATAAAGCAAACAAGAAACAAAAGGTCACGGTGATTGTGCAATTGAGGTCTCTACATAAACTACAGTATGGGGGCACTGGCATCCATCACGCCGTCTATAAATGACTCCCAAAGGTTACCGTTGCTTAGTGGAGGCCACCACAGCAGGTGGGTTACAATCTGCTGCTGGTCTGTCCTGCTCCTCCTCGTCCTCTGGGTGTTTGATACTCCTGACAAATACTGCCCCCCTGTGGGCAAAAACACTTGAGCCTCTCTGAGGGAAGCAGGAGTGTGTGTGAGAGAGAGACTTTTATTTATTATATATCATTGTCAAAAGTAAAAGTGCATATTGTGCAGAATAAAACATGTTATATTATTGGAATCCAATCCTTGATAATGTAAGTATCACTTTAAAGTTGAAGGCTAATTCTAATTACTTTAAATACTGCTGTGTAGCTTAATCTGTAATATATTATTCTATTTGTTGATAATAATTTGTATTAATAATCTGAATCTGTAAAGTGACTAGTTGTTATCAAAATAAATATCAAAGTAACTAAATTTATCACATAAATTATTTGCTGCCTCAATCTTTTTATATTTACCCTGGCTGTGAATAAATAGTTATTGTGGGGGTAAAATTAAACTCTGCTGTTTTGCATTACATCAACATCTCATTGTTAGTTTTTAATTATAGTTTACTTTGAATCTTAATCTGATTTGAGAAAGCATTCAACGAGAATATCTGGAAATAGCAAACCAAGGGGAAAAATATATATACTATATAAAATATTAGTTATACTTCATTTCATTCATTTTCATGAATTCTGTCTTAGTTAAATAATCAGGTAATTAAAACTGACAATCCTCACATCACAGGCTCACTGACACTTCCACTCCTTTCATGTCTCATCATTGAACAACAAAGACAATTCCTCAGCTCCTCCAACTTCCACAACTTCCATGTCAAACATAATTAGCTGCAACTGCTTTCAGTGCAAACACGTTAACTGATATGGACTTTACGTTTATGCATTTGAACTGGGAATTATTTGTTTCAGGAGTTCCACTTCAAGTTCAATCCATCACCAAAGCTTCGACTGACATTTCATCTCCTTTCAGAGCTTTCACTTAACGGACACCTCACTCAGCATTTACACTTACTGTGACACTTCAACTTCATTTAGTGCTTACACTTTAACTTAACTTCTTTACACACTCGCATTTTAACGGCTACTTCAGCTTCTTTCACTTTAACTGAAACTGTTTTTCAAAAACATATTTTCAGCAGTAAGCTAATATTTATGAAATTCTCTCAACTCTTCCTAAATGTCCAAGCGTTTCTAGCAACGTGACAGCATGAGCCTCACATTACAGGCTCACTTCTCTAAACATTCGGCCTGTGGTGCAGCATGCTCATCCCTTTATTCTCTGAGTCATACCCAAACAGCAATATTTTTATATATAGGCCAAAGGACAACACACACACACACACACACACACACACACACACTCTTATCAAAACACATTTGAAATATAATTTATTGCACATTTAAAGATCAACATAAAGTGGCACGATACCCATTTCAATCCTGTTACATCGTAAACAAACAAAAAAAAAGACGAAAAGAAGTCCTTACAAAATGCTCACACCTTGTTTATGATCATTGTTTTTCACTTTAGAACCAAATGGCCATGAAGTTGCAGGAATGCCAGACCGAAACTGCATAGATTCATAAAAAAATAAAACATAAAAAGACAGAGACACTTGTTTAATATGGCACAGAAAATCCAATCAGACTTGGCGTTACTCATATTAGTCATGACCATCAACTTCCACATTGTCCCAGTGACTGACAGGCGGTCCAGTGCGTCAGCGCAAAACAGGGGATTTCCAATTCTTAAAGAGGAGAGCACTGATGTTCTCGGAAATATATATATATATTTTTGTCAAGCCCAATTTTAAAAATGGTCTTTTGCAGAAGTAATAAGTCCAATATTAAAAAAGAAAACATTCCTTAAGCCCCATTTACAGTAGCGTCCTATTATTAAAACAGTTTGGGAGCAGGCGTGTGTCATTGTAAAAACCTCGACATGGAGGTGCAATTAAAAGGAAAACAATACAAAAACAAAGTACATGATAGTCACAGTCATTTGTTTAAGATACTATTTACATCTTTGACTTCATTTTTCACGTCATATCACAACCCAAACTCCTTTTCCATTGTGGTTTCACAAGCGCCCACGTTATTGATTAAATTAGCCGTCAGGATTCAGAATCGCCGGATAATAACTTCATGGTTTTCGGGGGAATGGGCCATCTCTTATTGCTGAATGGCTCATATCTTGATAACTGGTTTCATAGTATTTGTTAGCAAACAATCTATAACTTGATCTACCGTTGCTGCATCGACTACATCCTAAACTAAACCACTGTGAAATGTGTGACACCCAACATAAATACCTGCCATTTGAAAGTGGCTTACATGATACAAAACCAACCCTAAAGAGCTACAGTATGTACAGGATGAGAGAGAGCTGGCAGCCGTGGGTAAGATATTAAAAAAACAACAATTATAGGTTGATGGCACAAATGTCCGTTTATGATCCCCTCCGATTCACTTGAGTAAAAGTAAACATACACATGTTGATGTACAGTACAGCATAAATACAAACCCAGCCAATGGTCAAGAGAACGGCACAAAAGCATGCTAACTGGTCTGAAAATCAACTCTTATAGTAAGTCATAAACAGTTTCATTAGGGTTACCTGATTGAAGTTGTACAGTTTCATTAGGGCCGCCTGGTTGCATATTTCCATTGACACAACAGCTGCGAAGTGAATGAAAACCTTTTGAAGTGTATCCGTCCAGTTTACTCACCAACATGACGTTTACTGGTGAAACGGTGCAGAGTTTTAGTGTAAGATTTAGGGAAACAATTGCCTGTTTAAGAACACCCTAAGTGAGCCCCTTGATAATAAAACATTATATACATGGTAAAGAAATGTGATTTGTTTGGCACACAACAAAGTAGGCTTTTACACTCAGGGTTGAGCTGGGCTGAATACTAAACAGTAAAATGATTGGTTTGGTAGCCATATTAGCCTCTTAGTGGGTCGCATACATGTTTGATGAAAGTTTCCCCACTTGTGCCTCTGAGGAAACGAGCTGGCTACTATTAAAACTGCTTTTTAGTGTCACCATGACAGTACTGATTACTTTCAATACAACTTTCCAGTTAAATTAGGGTCAATCAAAAACAACAAGCAAAACACTATCTGCATCAAAATCATTTTTAATTGTCGAGGTTGGATCCAGCTGGCCGCAATGGCCATTCAGTGTATGTCAAGAAATACAGCTAGAAAAGAGAAGGAGGGATAAACGAAAGAAAGGCCTTAAATTGTAATTCAATTGACCTCATTTTCAGTGTTACACAACCTGCCTGTTGAGTACATTTACCCTGGCACTACCATGACAGTGGCTCTAACAACCTTGCCTATTAATAAATCACAGAAAGAATGAAGGGAAATCAGGAACTTTTTTTTGTCCGCCACTAATGAAAACCTTAAACTCCATATTGTCCAAGTAAACATAAATAAAGATGCAAAGTAGAGTTCCAGAGCAGAGTTATTTGGAGACACTTTGAAGAAGCAGCACTTGAGAAAACTGGAGGGAGATACTGAAAGTCAGACAGAAATAGAGGAAGAGAGGAGAGAGGCAGAAGGGAGATAAAGGACGTTAAGAGAGACGGACTTTCCTTTGGCACCTGAGCCACGGTGGCGGTGCTCTTCTGTGGGCGGAAAAAGGTACCAGGAGAGGGTGAAGAAACACAACAGAAGAGGGAAAGAGGGAGGTTTCGCTAAACAGCTCATGCCCGAAATATCCTCCCTTGACCTTCTCTCTTCAACAGGATGTTTATTCTCTACCCCCTCGCTCCGTCTGTAGATCCTGATTCGGTTCCTCCCACATCAAGTCGCACCTTTCAAAAAGCATCAAATCAGAGCCAGAGTCTGTCCACCAGGAGTTCTCCTCTCCAGCCTTGACCCTGACCTTCAGTAAACAGTGAGTGCTTGCAGAAAGGAGGTTCTTCAGGTTCTTCTGTAGTAGTTTCTTTATGGCACACGATGGGACTTCTGCAGGTTTCTTCTGTCTCGGTTTGTTTTTTTTGCTTCCACAGAAGAATCTCAAGTTCCTCCCAGATGAGTTTCACAGGCTCAGATCCTCCCACATCCTCTGAGGTCGGTTAGTGCAGATCGTTCTGTGTTGAGGTTCTCCCCCCCCCCCCCCCCCGGGTTCGGTTCAGTGTGTGGTTCTATAGGTTCTCCCCAGGCTGATACTGGGGTTCTGTGGAGGTGAAGTAGTCCTCTAGGAAGCCCTGCAGGTACTCAAACGTAGGCCTCTCTTCTGGGTCCTTCCTCCAGCAGGAGAGCATGAGCTCGTGCAAAGAGCCGGGGCACTCTGCCGGGCAGGGCATCCTGTAGCCGCGCTCCACCTGGTCCAGCACCTCGCGGTTAACCATACCTGTCGAGAGAAACAGAAAGTTAGATTCAGCGAACAGACAGACCGTCATTTTGATATAGTAAATAAGAAGAATGAAATTAATTGAACACTAACATCACATGTATTCTTTGTGGCATGATTAATCTTAAGCTTGTGTTGTCTGAACAGCACTGAAGATGGATCGAGCTTGAAAAATGGCATTGAAAGAATAATGCCGTTATCAAAACAGTTACTGGTTTTTTGTTTGTTGGCGTTTCAGCTCTTATCATCCAGCATGATGATTGTTGAAGAACTTCTTGTTAAAGAAACAATTGTTTGAACGGGTAATCGTTCGGGTGCTGGTACATTATGAGAGCTGCAATTTGAGATTATTGTTATTGTCGATTAATTGAATAGTTGTTAGGTCTAATAAATGTTTCTCAAAAGCCCAAGATGACTTACTCAAATGTCTTGCCTTGTCCACAATTCAAATATATTTAGTTTACCGCCATAGAGGAGTGAAGAAACCAGATAATATTTATAAGAAGCCATAGAATCAGAATTTTAACCTTTTTTGATCAAAATAGTTGCAGATTAATATAATAGTTGACAACTAATCGATTAACCGATTAATCTTTGCAGCTCAATACATGATGCACGTCTTTACCTGGATAGGGGACTCTGCCTTTAGTTGCCAGCTCTGTGAGCAGCACACCGAAGGACCAGACATCTGACTTGATGGTGAAGCGGCCGTACAGAGCGGCCTCCGGCGCCGTCCACTTGATAGGAAACTTAGCTCCTGGAGGAACCACAAAGAAAACAGTTCTGTTCAGTTTCACATTACAAATTAAAAATGTAATCTGATGTGCACAGAAGGATTGTGGACTCACCCTGTCTCGCAGTGTACTCGTTGTCTTCAATGAGTCTTGCCAGGCCGAAGTCAGCCACTTTACACACCAGGCTGTCTCCCACCAGGATGTTGGCAGCGCGCAGGTCTCTGTGGACGTAGTTCATCCTCTCCACGTAGGCCATGCCTGCTGCAATCTGGAGGAAGTGATGTTTGTTATAAACACAGATATTGTGTCGTTTGTAGTGTGGCTGAACCAAAAGTAATTTTACCTGAGCGGACATGTCTACTAGCTGAGGCAGACGAAGCATCTTTCCGGCTTCCCCTTTAAGGAAGTCCAGCAAGCTCCCTGCGAGTGCAAGATAAAACATGCACAGTTACATTAAGATAATGACAAATAAACACCAACTAAAACAACCAATTGTACATTATATGTGTAAACCTTAAAAGCACAGGTGTGATTCTAAGCAAATCAATATACGGGTATATCGATACAATACCAGGATATCAGGAACCAAAGCAATCCTTTTTTTCAGTATCTTATTTTGAGAAATATAAACCTGTGTTACCTTGGCTCATATATTCTGTCACAATGTAGATAGGCTCCTCAGAAACAACAGCATACAGCTGGACGAGCTTCTCGTGCCTCAGCTTCTTCATGACCTGTGCTTCCTGAAGAAAGGCCTCTGGAGACATGGTGCCAGGCTTTAGGGTCTTAATGGCTACCCGTGTTGTACCGTTCCATGTGCCTGTCAGAAAACATAGAAATAATAAAATACTAGAAAATTACAATCGTTCCTCCCGACTGACAGTTTAGCAAAATGAAATATATTTTCAAAAACGGTGAATCACCACAAACAGGAGAGATCATTGAGCATACAGTCATACATGTGCACAAAACATATTATGCTCATGGGTCCATTAGTGCGCGAGAATAGCTGTAGACAGACAGATGCATGCATGCACGACTGAACACATGTTTTACATATTTAATAAGCATTTAAAAGTGTAAGATTTCATCCTGATATAATGTAGACTTAATATTCTTTTGCATATTTTGTTACTGTTTGACAGCACCAGTCTAGCCGTCTCCAGTATTTGTGTTAAGCTAACTGGCTGCTACTTGAGACTAGTATCCATCTTCTCATGTAACTCTCTGCCAGGAATTAAATAAGCTTATTTTCCAAAATGTGAAACTATTCCTTTAATATGAACTAATTAGCTACAATAACTTTCACCAGGAATGATCTGATCAATGCACTTGAAGAAAAGAGGAAATTAATTCTCATATTTATTTAATTCAACGTATAACCTGCATCTGCCATGGTGGGAGAGGAATTGTAGTTCTTACCCATCCAAACTTCTCCAAAGCAGCCCTGTCCCAGTTTAAGGTCGAGGCGGAGGGACTCTCTGGGAATCTCCCAGGCGTCCCTGGCCAGTCCCTGCGTCTGAGGTTTGGCCACAGGACACACATCTGACAGAGCGTGGCAGAGCCCATCAGAGTGCTCTGAAAGAGGCGAGAGAAGGGAGAGTGAGCGGGCCGGTCGACGAAAGGTTAACGATCAGAGAGCAGATGTCTGAGCACTCACTGCGGTAGTGGAAGACTAGCTGCTGTAGGCTGGTGAACTGGGTGCGGGAGGTGATGTAGAAACCTCCGCTATCCAGCTTCCTGATCTTGTAATGTTTAACATTCAAGCCTTTGGTGTTATCATAATCCAGCACTGACAGGCAATATGCCCCTGTGAACAAGAGAAAACAACAGACAGACAGGTCAGAACAATATAACCAGGCGCATGTGGCGGCGTGTGACAGCTGCTCTGTGGAGTTTCCTAGCAGCTGCGCTGGGCAAGTCCCTTGTGGCCCCTTTAAAAGAAGGTCCTGGAAGTTCAACCAAGCCTTTCTGTCCTTGTCCAGGGCCCACTAGTAAGTCAAGTTTGATGTTTGAGTAAAACAGTGATGATTATTGACAATTAAATACCAAGATAACGTCAAGGCACTCTCTTTTTAAACAAATACAATGCCTTTAGAATCAAAATAACATTGATAACAACACGATAAAACAAACATTTAAATAGTTTGATGCGGAAACGCACAGGAGTTCAAATCTATTATGACTATGCCATGATGCCATGATTACAAAATACATTTTAATAGTTTAAAAAGAGAGTGCCTTGGAGTTTTGTTGGCATCATTGTCTACATGTATCCTTATCCAAAGAGAAGCGCTCATACCTAAACGTTGTGTTTTCTACAAGCATCAGTGATGATCATTGACGTGTTTTGTAGAGTCACTTTTCAGAAAACTTTGTTTGTTAATGTAAATCATTATTACAATAGATTAGGTTACTAATAATTACTATCCCAGCAGTTTAACCACCGGCCTGTCTTAACTTCCATGCTGAAGGCCGACCCTCACATATTATTGTTTGTACTAATCTGAAGACACAGGTACTACAGCCAGAACTAAATGACTTCATGTGTGCAGAATATAAAAGGCCTCCACACAACAACTTCGAAAGTTAACCAATTGTGCATAAATGTTTCCACCAATGCGTCAGATAACAAAAGCAGAAATGAGGATTTGAATACAACTTCTAGCGTGAGCCGCCTTACAAATGATCCGATGCATCATCATCCGTCTCACATGATCTGCACTTCATTCAACATGTGAGCAACATGCTTCTGCTCATCCGTGTCACACTATGAGCCTCACATGTGACATCTAATACAGAACACACCCAGAGGCCAACACACCTCCTGCCAGAGCTCCTACTACCCTCCTTGATATCCCCCCCCCTTTCCTACAAGTCTCCCCCCCCCTCTCTGTGTGTGTGTGTGTGTGTGTGTGTGTGTGTGTGTGTGTGTGTGTGTGTGTGTGTGTTGGGAGAACAGAGACTTATAGCCAGGGGGAAATCCAGCACCCTCCGAGGTTGACCTAGTTGTGGCAGAGTGATTCACCCCTATCAATTCACAAGGCCACTCAACTCCACTCTTTTCCCACTTCCTCCAAAACAACCCTCTAAAGAGCCCACTGATGTCGCAAGGACAAAATCTGGCTGCAGAGTTTCAAAGAAAGATGCAAAACTCCAGAGAACAAAGACAGAGCCGAGGGCCTGCGTGAAAGTCAACAAATGACTTAATTACGAGGTTTTGCCTCTTTTAAAGAGAGTCCCTGAAGGTCCACGTCTCTGCTGTGTAGCGTAAACTCCAGGGACTCAGAAAGTGTCATCACATCTTTTTCTCACATTTTGAAATGTGTTTTATAGTCAGAACCTTCTGATAAAAAGACATGCACATTTAAAACACTTAATTACATAGCCGTTTTTAATTCTTTGAAGCAATTGCCTTTATCTTTAGGAATAAGCAATATGTGCAGGGTGGGCTGCAACTAATGTATGATTTAGTGTATAAAATGTCCTAAAATAGTGAAAGTGTCCATGAAATTAACCTAAACGCTCAGGTTCACATATTCAAACTGCTTGTTTTGGCTGACAAATGATTACAAAAAGAAATACCAGCAAATATATTACTTGAGAACTATTGAAATTAATTTCAGCTGTACATGGAGGCATCAAGGCTTATACGAAGGTTATGTAATGCATTGTAAAATAACGATGTTATTTACATTCAAAGTTACGCATTTCTTACATTACATATTTCTCAAAGTGGCCTTAGCAAGCTTTAACACATCATTATAAGCAGACACTTAGAAAAGCAGAAGAGCTAATTGGATCATCTTGATAACGACCGACGTCTCTGGAGTGCGTGCTCTCTCACCTTTAGTGGTCTCGCTCTCCCTCACCAAGAAGGTTCCTCGTCTGTTCTGTACGTTTAAAAGGAGCCTCTCGGAGTCGCGCCGAGTGATCTTCCCAAAATACCACCTGTCAAAGTGGGCCACGGAGAATCAGTTTAGAAAGAAGCTACTACTGAGCGTCTGGAGCAGGCAGGCAGAAATGCTGTACTGGATGGTACATTGTAAAAGTATTCTCTCTATAGTCTTTGCATTTTAGAAGTAGATATAGCATAAAGAATAATGCTAGATGCAGGCAATGCACTATGGAAATATTTCTTATATCACTGTGGGGGGGGGGGAGAAACAAACTGGAAGAGTGAAACTAGGAGAGGATAATGTACTCTTCTGCTTGGATGGAGTCGGACGGAGCCACGTAGTTGCTGGGGATATAACCACTTTCTCCTGTCGTCAGTGAGCGAGCGAGCCACCAGTCCCCTTCTCTGTGAGAGAGAGAAAACAGAGACAGCGACAGAGACAGAGAGACAGAGACAGAGAGAGAGACAGAGAGACAGAGAGACAGAGAGAGACAGAGAGAGAGAGACAGACAGAGAGACAGAGAGACAGAGAGACAGAGAGACAGAGAGACAGAGACAGAGAGACAGAGAGACAGAGAGACAGAGAGACACAGAGAGACAGAGAGACAGAGAGAGAGAAAACAGAGAGAGACAGAGAGACAGAGAGACAGAGAGACAGAGAGACAGAGAGACAGAGAGACAGAGAGACAGAGAGAGAGAAAACAGAGAGAGACAGAGAGACAGAGACAGAGAGACAGAGAGAGAGAGAGAGAGAAAACAGAGAGAGAGTGACTCAACCATAAATAGAAAACTGACCAAAGCAACCACAACATTTCCTGGTTTAATGATCTTTTAGTTTATTCCCAATTGATATTTGACAGTGGATGAACACTTAAAGAATAATGCTGTTAGTCTGTATTTCTGTTATTGACAACAAATACCATGAAAATGGTCAAAACCAACAATAAAATCTGTTTGTGGCTCTCTGCCTGATATAACATCATTTACTGATTTAAGGGTTCTTGGATACACAGTTTGTTGCTAGTGAGTGACATGCAGAGAACCACCAATTATTCTTAAATCAATTTATCAAACAACCAAAGCAGGCCCTTCAAGTCGTCGACCACAACCTGAAAATGAGCGAGGAACAGGAGAAAAACACAGAAAAGGAAAAATGAACCCAATGTCACTTGTCAAGGATGATGTTGACTAAATGCAGGTACTATATCTGGCGAAAATTCTCCTATTTCAATTAAAAAAAGATTAAAGGTTAAATGATTTCCTAAAACAGCTGGGCGCTATAATTTGTAGCAAACAGGAGTACATTATGCAATAGTTAGGGACTATTTTCAACTGTGGATGAATATGTTGTGTACACTAGAATAAGCTAAATCAGACTTTGGCTCCACAGACAATACTTTTTCATTGGATAAATGTATTGTTGGCTTTGGTCTTTTCATAGGATATGTAGCCAAGAAACATGATGGCTCACCACCAGACTAATCCATTATACATTACAGTATCTGCATCATTATATATTACAGTATCTGCATCATTATATATTACAGTATCTGTAGCACAGGACGCTTCAGATTGTGTCCTCAGTTACAGTATGTCTTCGTGAGAACATCTACTCCGGATACAAACTGAAACTTCCACATTGACGCACGACCCATGATGTTCTTTACAACCCAAAAGAGGAAAGCTAAAGATTAAAAGGTTTAAAAAACAAAAATATCCCACACCGACGTGAGAGAAATAAAAACACATTGTTAAGAGAGGATATAGACAGACAAATGCAACCTTTTGTTCCACTTGTAGTCCCTCCAGTCTACATTTGAAACCTTAAACTAGAGAGACTTACAATATGTTACCTCCAAAGCAAGTCACTCTACATCTATAATATTTACTAATTCATTGCGGATACGCTACGAGCTTGATCAGACAAATCCGCGCAGCAGCGAAGGGACCGTGAACAAAAGGTTGCGTGAGATTTTTTTTATTGCATTAAGTATTACTGACCTGAAGCTGTACTTTTTCCTAGGAGAAACCATGAAGCATGAGAGAGAAAGAGAGAGGGAGAGATAACAGACACAGCAGACACATCAAAAACACAGCGAGGAGACACAGCAAGGCAAGCAGCACAGACTGACAGATAGCAGAGGAGCCCAATATGCTGCGGTACCACACAGTGGGGTTACACAAGCTGCAGTGTTTTTAAAGCAAGACAGGACTCCAGATCCATGTTCCCCCCTTTATTACCCGTAAAATGAACACGTCCTCATATCATGAAGGGTTTACTTTCGGTTAATTCAGTTTTTGCATAAAAGATTTTCTCCCTCGCACCGAACACCGTTTAGCAAAGTAGATATTAGAACTGAAATATTAATGTTGAGTATGAATTCATTCATATTTTTCAGCCCTACTATGTAGTGCCAGACTATAGATAAAGAACAGAAGGCCAGACTTATGACAGGAAGTTATGGAAAGAGCTCATAGGAAAATAAAAGTAAAAAACATGTTCTGATTTTAAACACATGCGTGTAAATGATGCTCCATGGGCCGCATTACACTGCAAACCTTAACTAACTTTAAAAATCATCGCTTATCTTCATCCTATTTCAGGTTAGGAACTCCTAAATACTCAATTCAACATCGCTTATCGACTTTCATGTCTGTTATCTGGCAACCAACGCTATACTTTTCAAATCTCTCCAAGCTAAACAACTTTGTACACGTTGTTGTTTTTTATTATATTAAACAAGTTAGTTAACATTAGCACCTGGTGGATAAGTGAAAGTTGGGACAGCTTAACGGTTATCCTAAATCCTAAAGCCTTTTATTTTGTAGATTTGTGGTCTATAAATGTCAGAAAATAGTGAAGCATGTCCATCTCTTGTGTCGTCAGTACAAAACCCAAAGATATTCAGTTTAATATGATATAAAACAGAGAAAGGCAGGAAATCTCAATATGTTAGAGGCTGAAAATAGCATTTTCTGCCATATTTGCATGAAAGATTAGTTAAATGATTAAATCAGTGCAGCATTAGATGTTTGTGTGAAACACTTTTCCCATCTGAAGTTAGGATAGAAACACTGACTTAGGAACTGTTCATCAGTAAGTCTTAAGGTCCGACCCCAATGACCATATTTACCAAACAGTTAGGAAAGGAACTGCAAGTCGAGAAGTTTCTGTAATACGGCCCCACATGCTTTTAAATACACATATCACCACAGCTGAGACAAACTGCAACATGTGTTGATATCCAAGAGGAAAACACATTGTTTTAGGTGTCGTCTGTGTGGAGGAAAGATATGAGAGTGTAGTGATCTCGCTATGACAGGCTCTCCATAAAGATCATGATCACAGTCGCGCAAGAGGAACAGAATGCATTAGTAAAGTGCCAGTCTGCTCCGTTTTAGTCAACAGATGGAGAGGATCAGACTCTGCTGTCTGGATCGCTCCACAGTTACCAGCCCTGACGGTGTTCATTCATTTACACATTTGTGCATTATCATGCTCACGTGTGCACAAATCTGCTATCTATAGTAATCTATATCTATAATCTATAGAGAGAGAGGGAGAGAAAGAGAGGGAGAGAGATAGAAAGAGAGAAAGAGGAAAGAGAGAGAGGGAGGAGGAAAAGAGAGAGAGAGAGAGAGAGAGAGAGAGAGAGAATAAAGAGAGCGAGATAGAGAGAACGAGAAAAGAGATCAGAAAGAAACAAAAGAGCAAGAGAGAAACGCGATAGAGACAGATCCAAAGATCGAGCGAAAGAGAAGATGATTGCTAGAAAGAGAGAGAAGTAGAAATAAACGTACGCACGAGAGAGAGAACATATAGTAAGAGGGGGAGAAGAGAGAGAGGAGAAAAAAAGAGAGCGAGAGAAGAGAAGCTGTTGGTTCTTACGTGTTGTTGACAATCTGCAGCCTGTCGCCTTTCCTAAAGGTCAGATCAGACGCTGTCCGTGACTCATAATCATACAACGCCACAAATGTAGTGACACCTCCTGCAAGAAACAACACACACAGAAATACACATTTAGGGAACAATGTAATTTAAGACACCGGTACTTCCTGTTAAGATCTACTCATTTCCATAATTTAACTTCAATAACACAAGTCTCGCTCTTTCCACCGTAAAGCTCTAAATATTCAGTATGTTTCGCTTCTGCTTCATAACTGTATGAAACAATTTACCAAGGCTTAATGAGAAATATCGACATTCAGAGTGCTTGCGGCCGATCGTCCGTGAAGGACAAAGCCATCATACCTTTTTTTCTATTTACTGTGGAGCTTTCTACCGCTTCCTTTTAATGAACCAGTTATCTAAACCCGAGGACTCTCCAGCCAATCATCGAACGGCTCATTAGATGCACAGGAGGAGGCGGCCAGCAGATACAGCAGCAGCCCTCTCTGGATGGAGCAATATTAACCCAACCATCTGGCCGGTCTAGACACGTTACAGCTTCAAGTAAAATCTGGACAGTCTGGCACGATGGACTTCAAAGTCAAAGAGAGGTTTTAAAGTCTGATTGACAGCTGATGATGGGAAAAGGAAAATATTTTCTTGTGGACATACGAGTCACTGTGAGTCAGTTTTGAGATATTTTTCTCAGGACTTTTGTCAGGGCTGACTGGGCTGACTCATAGATAAGTCAAAGTTCACATCAGATCTCATTCTGAGTTCTGCTCATCTTGAAAACTTTATTCACACTGACAACAGTATTTTGTGCATTCTCCGCTCATTGGACATACAGGATTACTTTGGCTCTGCTGTGTCACTCAAATTTGAAGCGATAGTTTGATTTTGGGAAATACATTCATGTACGTTCTTGCCGTGAGTAAAATGAGAAGATCTATAATCTGTGCGCTCACTATGAAGCTGGAGTCAGGAAATTGTTGGCTTAGCTCATCACAAAGACTGGAAACAATGCACTGGAAACAATGCACTCTGCCTGAATGCACCTCTAAAACTCATTAGTTATACCCGAGGTTATGTGCAGGACTACATCTTGGCTGGGCACAGCGACTTCCTGGAGTGTAGTCACAGTGAGGTTGTGAGGCAACCAGCAGAGCGTCCTGGAAGTCGTTGCACCCAGCCAAGAAATAGTCTGGCACATGCACCCCCGTTAAACCTCAACTTGTCGTTTTTACACTTGTAGACAGAGCCAGGCTAGCTGTTTCCCTATTTTTTGTCTTTATGCTAATCTAACCAGGGCTGTAGCATAACATTGAATGTATAGATGTGACGGGGGTATTGCTCTTGTCATTTAAGTCTTGGCAAGAAAGTGAAGAACCAAAAACAGTCATTCCCTACATTTTTCTTTACTGCTTTAAAGAACACGGTTGACAAAAATGACAATTAGTTTGGGTCATTGCCCAAAACATATAAAACTCAAGAATAAAATCTTATTGGAGTAGCATTTTTCTATTTAACTTAACTATTTCCTGTAATCAGTTTCGCAATATTTGCACACCTAACCCTCTAACAAAGTGTTGCCTACCTGACAAAGGTCCTCTCTGAGGCGAGGTGATGGTGCCTGTATGGTCCACCCCTCCAAAGAGAGCCAGCTCAGGAGTGTTTGTCGGGGCGAGTTGGTGATGTCCTTGATGCCCCCGCCTGCCTGTCCCAACGGCAGGGCTCCTGTTGGGGGTTTGGGTCTGCTGTGCGGGTCCCAGGTGGTGGAAGCGCCCGCTGTCTGAACCTGAGCCGATGGTGCCGTCCAGGCTCATGGAGCGCTGGCCCGGCTCCTTGGGCTTGCTTTTGCCCGCCCCCATGTGCAGACCTGGGATGAGAGCCAATGATGAGTAAGTATGCAGCACTTTAAGTCCCAAGAGATTTAAAAGAAAAAGGATGTCATCTCGATTTCTTGTTATGTGCCAAATAGTACTGAAACGCTTAATCAATTAGTCGATCGACTGAAAAACAACAAACTATTTAAATAATAATTTCATTGATTTATAAAAATGTTCAAAGGGAAAACACCATCATTCTGTGATTTCAGCTTCTCCAATGTGAGAATGTGTTGTTTTCTTCTGTTTCACATCACTGTAAACTAAATATCTTTGGCTGTTGGACTGTTGGTTGGACAAAACAAAACATTTAAAGACGTCACATTGGACTATGAGCAGCTGGGACAGACAGGGCATTTTACAGACTAAACAATGAGCTCCCGAATCATAAAAATAAATCAACGGACTAAAATCAATAATTACAGTAATTGTTAGTTGCAGCACTGATGCAAAATACACGTCTTAAATAAGGCCTTTTTTTATAAATATTTATAGCAAAAATCACAACTTTTCTAAATGAAAAAAAGTCTACATGTATTTAAGTGATGAATTCTTTTGTTGTTGATCTAGACAAGTTCTAGATTTTGGGATTTTTGGAAAACTCAGTTAACCTCTGCCATCATATAAAACTATCTACTATCTACACATCAAGACACACAACCCGTTCCATGAGGAAACATTCAGTCAAATCATGGACAATTAGAAATATGAAGCTTGACGCTTTCTTAAGATAATGTTCAATTACATATACATTTAAAAATAACACTGTCCTGACAGGAGATGAAAGCTGTTCACTAGAAAAAAAACTCCAATTAATTCAAACAGGAACCGTCTCAGTGTCTATCCATTCACCTTTCTCAAACAAAAACTCCTCTCAGCAGTGTGTGCTGTTCATCTTTGCTCATCGCAGATTATCCTTGGAGCCGTTTCAAGTTTAGTTAGAACCGTTTAGCATGCAAATACTCTGAGAACAGGACACCTTGAAAACAGCCAACACGCATACATTCAAGGTCATCCCCATCTGTTGATTCAATCTGCTCCGAATCAATAAGCATCTACAAGGAAAAACAATCAAAGAAGCAAGGGCTTGTAATGGCATGGAGTGCCAACACTGGTGAGTTGACAAGGACAGAAACAGTTTCACCTCCTACAGGTAATTATAACGCCGCTTCTCCTTTCTATCCTGACGCAGAATACATCTATTATGGCCTGATAAATGCAACAAGAGCGCCCTGTCATCTTGAGTGCAGACAAAGACAAACATGCTCAGACAGTCAAGTGCACCCACAGAAAGTTGGAGTGCCGTGTTCACACACCAAGTCCATCCTCGAGGCATTGCAGAGTGACTCACTGCAAGACCGGCTATTTCAGGCCAGCTGAAACAGAGACACTCACACACACACACACACACACACACACACACACACACACACACACACACACACACACACAAACAGCCTTGTTCCTCTGTGAATAGAGGCACTCTCAGTTCCAGACAGTGTATGCACCGCTGTGCATGTGTGTGCGTGAGCAGCTGTTACTTGCTCTCTGGGAAACAAGGCTCCATCGCAAACCAACACATCTCGCATCCTTTTTTCCAAACGCATGCATCCGTGTGAGTGTTTCCAGCACAGTTGTGGGAGTCTGACAGACAGGACAGAGAGGGTTATTAACAGACAAGCAGGGAGGAACTGGCAGTGGCTGTAAAAAGAACGTGTAGGTGGTTGTTGTATACTGCATGGACAGCTGAGGCTTAGGGGGTGTTTTAAGTGTAATGTGCGAGCATAGCATAATTACACAGGTACGAGAAATCTAAAAGATGTGGAAGGATCTCACTGTGGAGATGTGTGGGCGTGTAAGCTGCAGAGTATGTGTGCACGAGTGAGAGTGATTTCAAGCACACACGTACGATCAAGCAAGCTTCGACTCAACTCCTGCCAGGATGTAATCTGCCACGCTGGGGGTTTATCGTATCCCATGGTGCAACACTGAGTCACACAGAAACAGGTTCATAGGCCTACAAGAGAGGTGAACAGGACTGTGTGAATTGTGTGAAGAATAAACTGATCGGCCAACTTCTCTGGATATCAGTGATGGTTTCTGCGTCCTCAAACATCTACCAGCTCATACTCAGAATGGGCAGACAGGACCGCTCAACAGTCTTACATCTTTAAAGAATAATGAAGGCACTTGTGCAACAGTGTCACATCTGGCATGAAAATGTCATGTCACGATTACCCTGGCCAAACATAATTAGGATTCACAATATTATCCCGATAATTATCAAAATATGCCTACAACGTTTCAAGAAACAAAAGTTAAGAAACAAATATTTTTGTTGCATCACAGATAGGACACATCTTTCTTAGTGAAAAAACAACCAAACAATCTTAAATAGGGTTATTAGAAATCATAAGGCTGCCCTGTATAAATAAAAACACTTTTTAGTGCAACATTGTGAGTCTGTTCTTTCCTTACAGGATAATTCCTACATTTTTCTTTTTTATAAATCAGGCTCTTTATTTCACTTCTTTGCCATGATAGCAAGCTAGACCGCTTTTTCAAGTCAAGTGGGAGGATGTTTGAGAGCCGGGATAAAACCCTATATATCACCATCAACCCATCCCTAAAAACTACTGCGAGATGATCGGCTTGAAAGAGCCAGAGCTACTTCAAAACTAATCGATGATCTGTATTTTAGGATGGAATTCAACTTTCAAAATTCATCGGTATAATATACAAGAAGCAGATTTCTTACTGAATGTCAAGTTACCTCAGCGTGTCCCTTACCCAAGTGTTTCTCAAGTTTTTCAGTCCTTTCTCCCGTCATCAATGGTGCAAAGCTTGAGCAGCTGAACTACAGCGCAGCAGAACTACAGCGCAGCAGAACTACAGCGCAGCTGAACTACAGCGCAGCTGAACTACAGCGCAGCAGAACTACAGCGCAGCAGAACTACAGCGCAGCTGAACTACAGCGCAGCAGAACTACAGCGCAGCAGAACTACAGCGCAGCTGAACTACAGCGCCGCTGAACTACAGCGCAGCTGAACTACAGCGCAGCAGAACTACAGCGCAGCAGAACTACAGCGCAGCAGAACTACAGAGCAGCAGAACTACAGAGCAGCAGAACTACAGAGCAGCTGATCTACAGCGCAGCTGAACTACAGCGCCGCTGAACTACAGCGCAGCTGAACTACAGCGCAGCAGAACTACAGAGCAGCAGAACTACAGAGCAGCTGATCTACAGCGCAGCTGAACTACAGAGCAGCTGAACTACATCGCAGCTGAACTACATCGCAGCAGAACTACAGAGCAGCAGAACTACAGAGCAGCTGATCTACAGCGCAGCTGAACTACAGCGCAGCAGAACAACATCGCAGCAGAACTACAGCGCAGCAGAACTACAGAGCAGCTGAACTACAGAGCAGCTGAACTACAGAGCAGCTGAACTACAGCGCAGCAGAACTACAGAGCAGCTGAACTACAGCGCAGCTGAACTACAGCGCAGCAGAACTACAGCGCAGCAGAACTACAGAGCAGCTGAACTACAGCGCAGCAGAACTACAGCGCAGCAGAACTACAGAGCAGCTGAACTACAGAGCAGCAGAACTACAGCGCAGCTGAACTACAGCGCAGCAGAACTACAGAGCAGCTGAACTACATCGCAGCTGAACTACAGAGCAGCTGAACTACAGAGCAGCAGAACTACAGCGCAGCTGAACTACAGAGCAGCTGAACTACAGCGCAGCAGAACTACAGCGCAGCTGAACTACAGCGCAGCAGAACTACAGCGCAGCTGAACTACAGCGCAGCTGAACTACAGCGCAGCTGAACTACAGCGCCGCTGAACTACAGCGCAGCTGAACTACAGCGCAGCTGAACTACAGCGCAGCAGAACTACAGCGCAGCTGAACTACAGCGCAGCAGAACTACAGCGCAGCAGCCCATTGAAGCAAAACGCTTTAAGCATGGATTAATAGGTAAAGATGATACAGCAAAACATCAGATAGGTTGCAACTAAGAGTGAAGCTCAGTCAGTGACTTCTCCCAGATATGTCTCTAGAGGTTTTCTGGTTGTGTAAAAATACTGTGATGTGTTGATGTGATACGAGGAGGTCAGAGAGAGTTAGAAAATGTCTCAATGAGATTCAATATCTGTGTAGAAATTGATGACAGTTCTAAAAGGTTTGCAGTGAGTGCTATATACTATAGTCAAACACTATTAAAACCTAAGTTGAAGGTACTGCAGTATGCACATCGTACCATGTAATATTTGACTTTCAATTAGGAACACTGATTAATCATCAGGATTAAGCACACAGATAAAATGGGAGGGGAGGGATAATGATCCCCGACCAGCACTGCTAACATATCCACATGTGGTGATGGCAGAAGCCGTGTCCTATGAGACTCACTTCCCCCGGGTTCTCTCCAGGATGCTGCAAACACCAGAGTGCCCTTGAAAGCCTCAGAGTCTGTGTATGTAAACAACAGAGCAAGTACTGTAGCTGAGCCTCACGCCTTTTCCTAATATGATGTCAGAGAGACGTTAACATGCGACTACTTCCAACGTTATGATGTAAAATGCAGTAGGGAAGAAGGAGGAGACAAGACTTATAAATTAAGATATTGTTAAGTCATACGAAGACAGAAGAAGGAGAGAAATAAAAAGATGGGAAGAAAATACGAGGAATGGAGACAAGGAGAGATTTCAGGACATTGTGAGCTTTTCTATTCAACAAGGAATGTGGGGGAACAAGATTGCACCACACTGCTACGATTTCCAGCAACTGCAACAAGAACAGGCAACTGAGCAGTTGGAGGACGGGTTGGGAGGAAGGAAGAGAGGAGGGAAATCAGGTGGAGGGGGGGGGGGGGGATATGGGGGCAACAAAGATGCTCTATTTTACCTTTTTCTCAGGACACAAATAAAAATCTTACTGCAAAAGTCACTCTTGTTGCCTCGCACCTGGCTTTCCGGGATCATCATTTTTCCTCTCTTAATTTAAAGCAGTATGAGCTCCATTTCTGGTCTGAAATATGCTGTAATAAAATAAAGTTATATAACATGTGGTTTAATAAAGTGTGAAAAGCGACAATAAATGCATAGACATGCCGCCTGTGTGAATAAAGGTGCGCCTGGTGGTGTTGTGGGAAAGGAGATTTGAAGGATTAGATATGAATCATGGCAAATAGAGGCTTTGTTCAAAAGGCGGCTCTCTGAGGGGTATTTACCTCAGAACCATGATTGAGTTCAAGAACACTTCAATTTCCGCAGTACATTTATCACTCGCCTGTGTCTCTCCACAGTCTCAGTGTTGACTGAGGCACACAAAATCTATAAAACTGTCATTGACTGAATAATGTAGGGAGAGTGGGAGAAAGTAAATGGAAGGGAGCTCAGGTGCCTACAATGAATACGAGTTAACAAAGCAGGCAAGCCTGAAAACACCTGTCAGGTACTGAAACTGCATCACATTCGTCAGTATTTTCATTATGCGTCATTTGAACATGTGCTCCAATCTGCCTTGGAAAATGACAGAAACCCACGATGTCTCCTTTATAAGTCTGTTTTAAAACAACACTTGCGTGTCTACATGTACACTGGAACAGTTTCAATGTAACCGATGGAAGTCACAGTCCTTGTTCGGTGTAAAGATATGTTCTAAAGTTTGGCTGAAGCCAACAACTTTGGTTAAATATCTCAGCAACTATTGGATGGATTGCCATGACATGCTGTTCAGACATTTATGGTTACCAGTTGATGAAGCCTACTGGTTTTTGGTGATCCCCTGACTTTTCCACTGGCGCCACATGAGAGTAACGTTACGTTAGTTTGTTTATTGGACTAAATCCTAAGTGACAGATATTAGAAAACGACCGTATATTCGTCTCATCTTCCCGGTGGCGCAGCCAGGAGAGCCGGCACTCGGCAGCCGCCATCGTCAGACGGAGCGGCAGTCAGCAACCGAAGAGACTTGAGCTCAGCCAGAACAAGCCTTAGCGCCGGCAGTCACAGCGGGCTGGTGGACCTGTAACAGCAGCAACAGGGAGTCTGCAGTTCCCCGGTGCTGCGGCTGAACTCGAGCTAACTGCTAACTGAAGCTACGCCGTTTCCCGGGGCTGCTGACATTTATACACTCGTCAAAACAGCCTCCTGGCAGCTGTGAAGGCGAGGGGTCAGGTCATTTTCTCGGTTCTGCCACTTTGAATGTAATCCAATAAACAAACTATAAAAACAGACACAGAACATGGCTGTAATATTAACAAGGCCAGATACAGGCAGCTGTGCTTCTTCTCCCTCTGTACTGAGGGCAGACTGGAGCTACAGTGACTCACTATCACCTCT
This sequence comes from Cottoperca gobio, assembly GCF_900634415.1. Lineage (NCBI taxonomy): Eukaryota > Metazoa > Chordata > Actinopteri > Perciformes > Bovichtidae > Cottoperca > Cottoperca gobio. The sequence goes on from NC_041359.1 coordinate 22,424,916, forward strand.
AGAGGAACAAGTGGTATTACAAGACTGGACGGAGCGGCGCTAGTCAGTCAGATGCGAACGTCAGCAGATATCTGTGCAACACAACACATAGACGTCTTTGACACAACGTCAACACTGTTACCTCTTCACATTCTGTTGATAATGTTAGTTCAGTTTAGTTGTTTTTTGTAATTCATAGTGTGTACTGTACATAACTGTGCTCCAGGAACCACTGTTTGGTGATACATTGAGGGAATTTGGTACTAAAATGACGTAAGCTTTGAAAGGTTACGCCAAATTAATTTAAGAATGCATTTGTGCGCAGAACGAGGACTGTAGATTGTGTCTTACATTGGAGTCGCATCAGGAATGATTCTCTCCATGGCCAGTATGAGTAGGAGTGACCAATGGTTAAGGTTAGCAGGTGAGTATTGTATTAAGAACAAATATGAACATCTTTTAAATTCTTGATCTACAGTCTATAATGTCCACCTTTTTCTTAAGGCCTTCAAATTATCTGCACATTGTAGTCTTATGGAAAAACGTAAGTTGCTGGTTTCTAATTTCATCATATATTACAAACTTCCATACTATAAACGCAGCAATTTCTTGCAGAAGATAATGTTTCAAAGTACAACCTACTTTTGATTTTGCACAAAGAATTTAACTCTCTCTGGTTTCGTCTGTTTAATCAGCATTTGTAATCCTCAAATGCTGAGCACACAAGCTGTATGTTTCTGGTCAGGCACATAAGCACATTTGGCCACGACAAACCTCACTGAGTCACAACAGACGGTAACTTTGCTGCAGAGAGTGAAGGAGCTCGAGCCAATGTTTCAGTAAAATGGGAAAATTACAGTTTGCCCTGGGGAGGAGCGGCCCGGATCAAGATCAAAACAAGCGGAAATGGGCACATTAGCGTCACTGTCCTATCCTGCTATATGCTGCATGATAACATGACACAGTGCCGTTCACATACATAACACACAGATTATCTATATATAGCGTGGGTTATATAGAGAGCGAGTAGTTGCTTTAAAGAGAGAGCTAAAGAAAAAACTATCAAGTCTTGTCCCACTTTAGTACAGTGGATGCCTCGCTCAGATATTCTCTGTTATCTTTTCCCTAAATCTTTTGCCGACCCGCCTTACTTTGAAAAGTCTCAGCCTAAGTCCCATCTCATCGCCCCTCTTCCTTAGTGACAAGCACACAGAGGAGAGGCGAAAAAGAAGAAGAGGAAGAGGGAAGAGAAGAGGGGGATCGTGGCACTCAGCTGATAAAACCCACTTCTGTTTTCTGTCCATCTTTAACTGGAGGCTCTGGCTGCAAATGATCCATGCTATGAAGAAAAGCTGCTACAGTAGACCCGACTCTATAAAAAGGAGGACAAGGGGTGGGAAAGAGGACATGAAGGCTGTTTCATTACAGAGGTGCCAAACTTTTGGCTAATTAATAACTCCACTGACAACCTTTCTTTGAATATTAAAATAAACTTCTTATTTCGTTCTCCTCCAACTAATGTAAATATATTATTTTCAAGTGTTCTGACAGAATGTTTGACAATAATTAAAGTCAACTAGAGCTGCCAACAAAAAGGCAATTAACCAATTAGTTGATCAAAAGACAAATAAACTAAACTATTTTAATTAAAGATTTATTGCTCAAGTAATTTTTTTTAACTAAAATAGCAAAAGGTCAGCTCCTCATTTGGGAACATTTAAATTCTAGGTTGTCTTTCTGGGAGTAAATTAAATGTTTGTTTGTGTTGGGAATTGTTAACTTTGGGTTTAGGGAATATTTTTCAATATTAAACAATTAATTGAGAAAACACTTCCTTAGTCACAAGCCCAGCAAGTCCAGATAAATGTCAATCTCTCACTGCCCTGCAGAAAGGGAACATTAGTGTTATTGACTACTACCATCTCAGTTTCTAAAACATTATTTCAGAGAAAGCCTCTCAAACCAATTAGGCATTTCGATGTTATTTCTCATGCTATGCTAGCCTCGTGCTCATCATATGAGGCTAACATATTATAGCATCTGGTTGTCCAGTGTTACAAATCCAAATGTTGAGCTTTCCCATGATTCACGTGTCACATTTGTTAGCAAACCTGATCCCACTGCATTATGGAAATTAGCTGGAATTTGCCCAAATCCCAAAACCGACTGTAAATAGATTAGCCACATAATTAAAATTCTATTTCCTGGGGATTAAACACCAGTTGTCAGCAAAGCTGCTTTCAAAGAAACAAGGGGTGGGGTAGTAGCTGCCTACAGGAGTAGCAGCTGTCAATGATAAACGTCTTTGCTATGGGAGGGAATAAAAAAAACAAAAAGAAAAACATCAACAGTCCGTGTTTGCCAAACTGATCCACATTAGGACACGTAAACAGAGATTTGTGAATGGGAACAGGGATAAAAGGCGACAATGCTGCTGTGGCGGTGGCAGGCTTCGGCTCACATACAGCGCATATACGGCCTGATGAATCAAAACAGGTGCCGTTACAGCTCCATTTTGAATTTCGATAGATTGTTGCTGCTTATTTTCTTTCCGCAGTCGATTTCCTGCGTTTTCCCGGAGCTTTTCTTGTCGTGAGAAAGTCAGAAATATGACATTTGCACATACACGCATTTTGTCTGGGGGTGTAGTAAATCGTCAACAACAACGGAGCCCTGGCACAGGCTGAGTGGCACTGACCAAGTGTGCGAGCAGCACTGACTGAATGGCCTGTGCAACAATGAAATACAAGTCAGTGTGAGAGATGGGTATCAGACGATGTGTAAAACATCAGTATGGGAACAGCAACAAACCAAAAAAACCCTGGATGTAATTCCAAAAAATAAATCCAATTTTCTCGCATTAAGTCGCCACAAGCTCTAATTAACTCACCTTTGACGCGTCTGGAGATTCAGCCCAAAAACCAGAGACGCGCAGCGAGGAATCGTGTTAAATCCTTGGGGCTGTCCTCATTAGAGAAATGCTGGAAGCGGATGGCCAGTTGCTGTGGAAACCTCGGGCCAGCCACGAAGCCCATTTAGCGGATATCGGCAGAATCGCAGAAAGGGGAGGTCATGACGGGGACTGCCTTCGGGAGCAGAGGGCACAGCTGCCGGGGGCGGCTACGGTCGGAGCGCCGGACAAACACCGTCCAACCCTACGGTGAGGTAGTCTGTTCAGCTGGGAAGAGTCAACGGCGCGGTAAATTCATGCGAGGAAGCAGCAGGAGCGTTGTGGTGTGGAGGAGACATGCCTCGTATGGGGGGGAGGCACGGGATCGTCATCACTGACGAAACACGAGAGCGCAAAAGTGATGAGCCTGGATTTTACGCTTTGTGCGCAACAACGGCGAAGTCAAGAGGATTCACGTCGTGTTGCGTAACTCGACGCCGTGATAGTTGAATTAATTCACCGAGACGTTGGAAGGCACGACAACACCCCCGTATAGCTTTTCTAAAACATCATATGGAGTCACGATTCACAAGCGGGGGGGTTTTTTTTTTCTCCCACTAATTAAAGTAATTCATCAACACGACAAAAAAATACTTGGTACATAAAGTTCACGTACCATCTAGTAACGTTACCACATGCTGGCAGAGCTGGTTGCTAAGCGACACTCACTTGAACGGTAACTTTGGGTCTGCGCATTAATATTAGAAAAGTGTACCCTATTACCTAATTGTATTGCCTTTTTAAAAACTATTCCGCAAATTAACTAATTTGTTCATCATTTGTTCTAATCTTTTGTTTTTACATGCAAATTCCTCTATGTTCATACTGACTCACTCTAATTTCAAACATCTTCTGGATACAGTGTGGAAACATCTTATTATTTATACAATAATTGTGCAGTTTTAAAATCAAATCAAATCAAATTTATTTATATAGCCCAATATCACAAATTACACATTTGTCTCAGTGTGCTTTACAGACTGTACAGGTTACGACACCCTCTATGGGGTTTCCTAAAAGAAACCCCATAATTAAAGGGGGAACAATGGAAGAAACCTCAGGGAGAGCAACTGAGGAGGGATCCCTCTCCCAGGACGGACAGACGTGCAATAGATGTCGTGTGTACAGGATAAACAACATAGTACAAATCACAACATTTGATAGAAAAGATGATTCTGACGTAAACTTTATCAGTGGCAACCTGCCACATGAGAGACAGAAACTCTGGGGATGATACCCCGGATGATGAGTTGGTAACATACATTTACATAAATGCATACAGATAGAGAGGGAGAAGAAGCGAGGGAGGGGAGGAGAGAGGAAGAGAAGGAAGAGAGCAGGGAGGTGTCCCCCGGAAGTCTAAGCCTATAGCAGCATAACTAGGGGCTGATCCAGGGCAAACCTGAGCCAGCCCTAACTGTAAGCTTTATCAAAAAGGAAAGTCTTTAGCCTGCTCTTAAATATGGAGAGGGTGTCTGCCTCCCGAACACAAACTGGAAGCTGGTTCCACTGGAGAGGAGCTTGATAGCTGAAGGCTCTGGCTCCCATTGTACTCTTAGAGACTCTAGGAACTACAAGTAACCCTGCAGTCTGGGAGCGTAATGCTCTAGTTGGTTTATAAGGTACTATGAGATCTTTAAGATATGCTGGAGCCTGACCATTAATTGATTTGTAAGTCAGGAGAAGGATTTTTAATTATATTCTGTATTTTACCGGGAGCCAGTGCAGAGCAGCTAATACAGGAGTAATATGATCCCGTTTTCTTGTTCTTGTCAATACACGTGCCGCTGCATTTTGGATCAACTGAAGAGTCTTAAGGGACTTTTTGGGACAACCTGATAACAATGAGTTGCAGTAATCCAGCCTTGAAGTAACAAATGCATGGACTAGTTTTTCTGCATCATTTTGAGACAGGATGTGTCTTATTTTTGCAATGTTACGTAGATGAAAGAAGGCAGTCCTTGAGATTTGTTTTATGTGGGAGTTAAACGACAGATCTTGATCAAATATGACGCCAACATTCCTTACGGTGGTGCTGGAGGCCAAATTAATGTCATCCAGAGCTTCTATGTCATTAGAAAAAGCGTTTCGGAGGCGTTTAGGGCCAAGTATAATAACTTCTTGTCTGTGTTTAACATCAACAAGTTGCTAGACATCCAAGTTATGTCCTTAAGGCATGAAGTTTAGCCAATTGATTGGTTTCGTCTGGTTTAATTGAGATATAATTTAAGTCCATCAAATCTCTAAATTTGACAGCATGCAAGTTTATAAATAATATTAGTATTAGTATTGATGTGTTAGTTTACTTCAAACATAGCCAAGCTGGCAATATTTAGAACATTGTTAGAATATACTCAGTATTACTTGATATTGCTCAAATAAAATGCAACATTTTTAATTTAGATGTGATTAAATGGTCATTTATTTAACAAAACTGACCATTTGCCCCAAATCCATTAAACAGAAATCTAAAGATTGTTTTTTTTCAGTCTTTTTGAGGCCTATATTACTTAATTATTCGAGTTTAAAAAAGACCTGATAAGTAAATATTGGCAGATAAAACCTTTAAACAAGAATTCCTTTTAGAATGAAACAATCAGAATCAGAAATCCTTTAATTGTCCCACGACGGGGCAAAAAAAAAACTGTATAGCTTTATAAGGAAGTCATACAAAAGGGATAAATATAAAGTCAGGAGATGATCACATTCTGACTCATTTGAACCAAACAGGAATATATCAATGAATAAAAACAGCTGAGGGGAATGACTCCATAATGTTTTTATTTGTCTGTTGAAATCCAAATACTATTCAAATCAATGATGTTCAATTATAAAAGAAAATGAATGCAAATAAAATAGCCAGTGAACTATGTAGCCGCATAAACAATCAGCGCCATGACAATTTATTCTTAGTAATACTGTGTGGAATGTGAAGGTCAAGGTCATCCTCAAGTGTCTCAAATTAAATGCACATCATTTTCTATTGTCGTAAAATGACTTTAGTGTTTCATATACCTGTAGTGATAATTGTATTGGTAACTGCCAATGTTAACACACACACACACACACACACACACACACACACACACACACACACACACACACACACACACACACACACACACACACACACACACACACACACACACACACACACACACACACACACACACACACACACACACACACACACACACACACACACACACCGCTGTCTATCTCTTCTTTTTGCTCTCTTTCTTTAGTTTCTGTCGAATCTGGGGTGCCAGTCCTTTAGGTTTCTTCAGCTGTTCGGTGACCTTGCCATCGTTGGACTCAGTCTCCTCCTGTAGAGCAAACACAGGAAGCATTAAACACACTGTAATTTAAAATAATAAATCCTCTGAGTCATTTTAAATATGGTGTAAAACACATGAGATTAGATAACTGTTTTTGTTTTGAAGATGTGTTTGGATGATGCCCTAACTGTCTGACACACACTTTGCCACCGTATTATTTTCCAAGTAAATCTTGTCATGACACAAATTGACAAAAATAAGATGCATTAGAATACATAAGATGGAAATAATAGAAAATAAAAATAAAGTTTAAAGTATTAAAAAACAGAACCCATATTTGCAGCAAAACTGCATCCCCATCAAAAGGTCTCCATTCTCTTCTTCTCTCTTCTGTTCTTTTTCTACATCAGCGGTGGAGATTTGAATTTTTAAGATGGAAACTTAGCACACGCATGCAAGTATGCATGCACGCACGCACGCACGCACACAACAGAAGGAAATCCAGACGTGTTTCAACACTTTTCCTCTGGCAGCACTGTTTCTGTCTTTGTATGGCAAGGCGGAATGACAGCAGGCTGCTGTAAAGGATGAAATGGCGACATACTGTGGAGAGTAATCAGTGCATCTGAAAATAGAATAATTAGACAGTGGATTTAATTGCTCTTGCCTATAAATAATCTCTCCTGACAGTTATTAGTGTGGAGATTGTGGGAGTCGCCCTTGGTGGCATGGACATTCAAAAATAAGATATTCTGCACTTCTCTTTATAACTAATGTCTGGTCGCTCTGTATTAAAAAAAAACTACTGAAACTTAACAATCTGCAAGATTTGTTTTACAAAACAGTGTTATTGCAGAGCCTGTAGATCTGTCAAGCAAGATGGAAAAGAAGAAATAAGGATATTAATTAAACCATTTTCCCCATTGATTTGTGTTTCCCCTCACTTTAACCTTTACCCAAGCGTATCCTAACCCAGACCAATTATCTCTACACACCCAACACCTAACTATGGCCTAACCTACGGCATAGCCCCAACTGGGGGCTGGAAATATTAATCGTGGGTTAATAGACATCAACACCTTCCGTTGGAATGTACCCACCTGTTCGTATCCCTTGGATGTTGGGAATATGACAGCCAGGATGCAGATGAGCTGGAAGATGGCACCCAGAAACAGTCCATAGCGCAGTAGGCTCTCTAAAAAGGTGGCCTCAGGGACCTCTGGAGGGGACAGGTCCACTTCGGCAGACATGATGCTGCTGATTGGCTGTTTGGTCTGTTATTCTTCAGTGCACCTACTTATCTGTGAGAACAACAGCACCACGGTTAGCAGGAAGTCTTTTTGTATTATTGAGAACATGATAAGTACTAACATGTCTATTTCATTAAAAGTATTCTGCCATAGGATGAGCAAGATATGGTGCTCTGTGGTGGCATCAGCCATTTTCTATGGAGTGGTCTCCTGGGGCAGCAGCATCTCGGCCACTGACAGGAAGAGACTGAACAGACTTATTATATTCTATTTAACTATTGTGTACACGCCACCTTACTACATATGTTCTTTAGCTAGAACAAGGTATATTTCCCCGTTGTGGGACTAATAAAGGATTTCTGATTCTGATATCTAGAGAGAGCTTCTTTCAGTGACTTACTCAAGAGTTTAAAGTCTTTCTTCCAATGGTTTAAAACTGGGTTTAGTCTTAAAATATCTACATTTATATGGATTTAAAACTTCCCTAGTAACAACACAATATTGATAACAAAGTTCCTTTTTTCAACACAAACACCAAACTTGAATGTCTTTAATGTCAAGGGTGACACATCTCAATCTTCCTGAACTGTAACCAGTTCTGCATATTTTTCCAGACAGACTGCACTGATTCACAGTGGAAAAACACATTTTCCAAACTTTCAATTTCGTTTCACAAAATACAGTTATTCAAATCAAAATTAAATCTCAATCTTAAAATATTTCATGGGTAAATCGTATTTAAACTTTTGAAGTTCACCTCTTTTACCCTAGGAGGATGTGGAAATTAAATATATATTTTTCTTTCTTACCTCTTCAACTCCAAATTCTTTGATAACATATTTTCTTCTCACTGGGTAAGGGTAACACTCCTATAAAATAATTACACTGTTGGTATATTTATAGTCACAAAAGTTAATTCCTTCGATGCAAAGCTTGAAACAAGACAAGACACACGTGGAAATGTGAACCAAACGATGTAATATAATCTCTTATAGTCATGCTGAAAAAAATAAAACATTACAGGACATTTTTATTGTGAATAAACAGACAAGTACGGATTATTTACAACGCAGCACAGCAGTGTGGCTACATTATTAAACCCATGAAGAAGAAGGAAGGAAGAAGACGCTCACCAGTGGCGGGAATACTTCACTCTTCTTTAGTGGTTACAGGGATGTTAACATCAAAATCAGGGCAAAAACAAAAATATTAGTAAAGCTGTGAAGGAAGAAATGCTAATTTAGCTCACAAAGGGAGAAAAAGAACATCCATGTATCGGAAGTGACGTCACAGGTATGTGACGCACTTCCTCCCCGGTGAGTGATTGTTTTGAAAATGTCGCCCCCTAGCGTTTTTATCAAAGATGATAATATGTATATAATTTTTTTTTAGGTTTCGAAAAAATAGAAAACTGTATACTTTCACTACTTTGAGAGGAAATAGGATATTTTTTAAATGTATTTACCTTGCCAGTGGTTACCAGTGATGGAATATAACTAAGTACATTTACTCAAGTTCTGTACTTTAGCTTCAAATTCAAGGTATTTGTACTTTACTTGAGTATTTTATATTTTATATCTCAAAGGTAAATTTTGTACTTTTTATTTTTCATTCATTTTCAATTTATAATTTTTCATAACCTTCCTGTGCAGTGAAAACCACGTATCTCCAAATTTGGGGATTTTGAATTTGAATATTTCTGATAAACTGAAGGGCTTTAAGTGTTGATATGTTATCCTACTTTGTAGACCAATAAACTATTTAAAAACCCTCTTGGATCAACTGGAAAATACATGTCACAACCCTGATTTTCTGAGTTTACTTTTAACAGATCCAAGGTTCTCAAAGGACAGCGACGCAACAACCATATGATGATCTTATAGAATATGATGCATTACTGTAGCTTAAACAACCCAGCAGTATATACAGGAGTTAAAGTTAGCACAACTTTAAACATCTACAGCTTCTACAAAATGCATCATGTACATTAATACAACAGTAATATTAATCCAAAAACATCATATATAATAATAAAACAATGACAGGAAACACTTTACTGCACAATGAGGTCTTTTATTTTTGATACTTTAAGGACATTTAGCTGATGACACTTATGTACGGTTCTGAATGCAGGACTTTTACTTGTAGTGTCGTACTTTCAGTGGGGTATTGCTACTTTTACTCAAGATCTGAGTACATTTTACACCACTGCTCATACTGCACTAATATAGTTTGAACGACCCACGTTAAGTACTTAAACTTAAAACTGTGCTAACATGGTGTTGCATTAACAATTCAATCCTGAGAGAGGATTCTTCAGTGTCTGTACTTTCTAAGTAAGTTTTGGTTTTAATAATACACTAAGTATTTAGACATTTCTGTTTAACTGATTTGACCTGTACTATTGTGGTTTGTAAATAATTAAAGTCAATCCGCCTATACTATTGACAGAAGAAAAGCATTTTTCAGAAAATAGGTTATCTTTTAAGTTTAGAAATTATATATTAAATTAACTTAATAATGGAGGCTGAAATATGACTTTACCCGACGAAAAGAGAAAGATTACAAAGACAAAGGGAATTGTATCAGGTACATTTTTAAAAAGTGTGTTAATTGCAAAAAACTGATTTACTATTCAGTCCATTGTTGTTCTTACTATATTCCAAACTCACTGATTCATATAAACACATTTTATTTAATATAACACATTTTATACATGCTTACAAAGAGCAATTGTACAAATATATGAACAAAGAGAAGTCAAACAGGTAAAGTAAAGAAACAATACATACACAGTATAAGGTATAAGTCAAGAGAATAGTTTATAGTTTGCTTAAATCTCTGCCACCAATCCATTTTTTTGTATTGCTTACAAGTACAAGCTTCTTCTAAGACACTCAGGATTTTATATTTACATGTTATGCTTAATCTGATGGACATCAGGGCTGCTGCAGACTTCCAGGTTCACTCTCCATTGAGGTCTTTCATGTCTCGTCTTATGATGTCATTCACTGGAAAACATTGCAAACAAGGGTGAGCGACTTTCCTATTTCCTATTTACTGGTGTCAGCTTATTCATCCTCAAGTTATTTGTTTGACTTGACTGAGGTTCCCGGGCATATGAGGTCTGCAACAGTTTGATTAAATACTACCAGCAGGTGTCACCAAAGTCAGATTTTGGGGTGAATGTTATGCTTTTCTTAAGAGACAGTCAACAGAGAAGAGATGAGAGGGAGAAAGAGAGAGCAACACAGTTTCCCCCGGCCGGACTTGAACCTGCAACGTTGTGGTTTGAGGTTAAAGCCACCAGAAATGTTCTAATTTCATACATCCATCAGTCCAATGATGACTTGCAATCTCTGCAGTAATGATGTGTATTGTCTACTAGATGTCTCTATTTTATTGACAGTTTCTGCACTCATCAATAATAATAATCAAAAAAAAAAAACAATATCAAATACAAATAATAACACAAACACAGCAGTTCATTTTGGTTGATTTGCTGCTGATGCTCTGTAAGAAGATTGTTGTAGGTGCCTAAACTTTCACTATTACCCCAGTCAGACCAGAACAAAGGGCATTATATACAGTAAACTTCCTGTTTCTGTTTTCATCACAGGGGTATAAAAAGAAACTTTGCCCGACACCAAAGAAGGTTAGTGTATAACATGTTCTCTCACTTCATGGTGGTGTTGCTTCTTTTCCCTTCATCAGCCTTAATTACATCAGGACTCATAAGCAAGTTCTATTAGATTTATTTCAAATAAAACTGAGCATGCGCTTAAAGCTTCTACTAGTGCAGTGAGTGTTGTGAGTGAGAGACACAACTGAGACAGGAACGTGGATAGAACGGCCCAACACAAACCACAATGCAGGATTTGCAAACATACAGTTGCAATGTGGTTGTATGCATTTGCAGCCTGGTCCACAATTTCCCATCCAGCAGGCAAGTTTACATGTTTTTTGTATAGTATTTAGTCTTTTAGGTGAACCAATTTCTACAATATCTTCTACACCTCAGCTAAATGTTTCAGTGAACAGATCCATTAGCATCCAAACAGACAAGATTTAGACCTATAGACCTGGAAACGGGAGAAAAGCAATCGTTTGAAGGATGAACAATCAAGAGCTTGAGAGAGAAGTTTAAACCCTGCAAAGATATGAGAGACGGGGCCGATTCAGCGGCTGACCAGCACTTCATTTGAATCTTATTGACCTCTTTAGGATAACAGTAAGTAATAGAAATACTCACCATCCTCAAGGTAAGCATAGCGGATGTTCTCTTGTTTGACTGTGACCCTCTCTGGAGCTCGTTCCTCATGGTTTCCTCTACCAGAGAAGATCTGAGGCTCCACTCGGCCTCCAGCCTTCCCTTGAGCTTGACCTTGGAAGTATCTTGAAGGTGGTGACTTTCCCAGTGGCAGCGCTGTCTGCACAAAACTCTGATGTCTTGACACCAAACAGGCCTCGAATGAATCACCAACCTGAGGACCTTCGTCCTGTTTCCCCACAGGTGTTCTGGCACTGACACAGTGGCTGGGAGTAGAGGCAGCGTGTGAAGCCATCGGGGAACCACCGTGGAGGGCGGTGCCACAGCTGCTGTAACGTTGGTTTGCAGGGTGGTACATCCCTGGGTTGTTGATCTGAGTGCCAGCTCTGGACTGGTAATAGACCGGCTGGTCGTCCAGTGGATCTGGAATCAACACATGGGCTCTGGGGTCTACAGTGGTTAGATGGAGCATTGTTGGCGAAACATTCAAGGCTTGAAGGTTGCTCTCCTGCTCCAGGTGATGGTAGAGTGACTTCATTGACAGGCCAGTTAGAGACTGATTGTCTGAGTAGAAGTACGAATTCAACTGGTAATCATCCAGCGGTTCTGCTTTAATGGCTAGAATAAGAACAAAAGATGAGCGAAATCAATACATGTCTATCAATAGCAAGTACAGAAACCAGACTAATGCTGCATTAACATGGATTCCGGAAGAAACCAGATATAATTTTAGTGGACAAGCAGCCAGCAGAGAATACAGGCAACAGCAAGGGCAAAGTTAAAACATTTGAACTTTTTGCCGTCCTCTACGACAGAATTTACAATTAGATGTTACCTTCCTCACACATGAGTGACGCGGAAGCTAACAATATAGCCTATAGACACAACATTTTAGTTAATATATTTTATTTTATTCTTCACAATACAACATCACCATTGCAAGATATCTTCGTGGGTGTTTCGTTCCCCCACCCCCGTGCCATCCAAAAGGTGTTATAATCCACAGCCACACTAGCGGCGCAGTGGTGCGTCAAGCTAAATGCTAACATCTGCATGCTAACATCCTCACAACCTACACAACCATTGTAGAGGTATTTCAGTCTGGACCAAAGGGATGGAGTGAGGGAGCGACCGACAGAGTCATTTTTAAGCTGTGCTAGCAGCATGGCTTTATGGATGGCAATGTCGGCCTGAGTCCCAAGACCTTACATCAGGTTATTTAATGAAAAGTCCACCAATAAATGTCATGATGAAGCATTGAAGCATGAAGTAATTTACATTATTTCATGCAACAACATCCTGCCTCATCTATTTCTACTTCAGTTATTTCCTCATTTGTTTCCTAAAATGCTTTCAACAAGTGTGAAAGTGTGTGTCTGTATTTCAGCGGTAGATATTTCATGTAGGTGGAGCGAGCGTTAGTGAAAGCAGTAGTGGAGTGACTTTCTTCTTTAGAGCAAGTGAGAGTCTTGCCCCGACGCCCAAAAAGCTGAGTTGTGGCTGCAGTTAAGTGCTAACAGCTATTGACCGAATGATTTCTTGTGATTTGGACTGATTCCTTGTGAAATTGTACAACCTTGGTGTGAAGTGGGGATCATAGAAAGAAGCTGCTTTTGACTGTGTTGAAATGTTCCTTTTAATTGTGTAGCAGTTTGATCTAATCTAATAAGTTTATGTTTATTTTTGTCTTCATTAACTGGCATCAGTGTAAAAGCAAAGGTCCAAATGTATTTGTGTTGCATCTCGATGTGACACAAATGAATTAATTGTTTTATATAGCGTGACCTTTGTGCTGATAGAGATGAGAACGACTAACTTTCCCTGATGACCCCATAGTGGACCTTTCAGTCACCTTCCCGTTTATCAAACATCCAAGGTTCCCCTCTTCCCCCTGTAGTGACAGAGCTGAGATGGCTGGCAGATTTGTACCTATCACAGGAGTGTAGATGAAGTGCTGAGGCTGACTGCGTTTCTTCTTTCCGTTAATGACGTAGAAGTTGACTTTTGCTGGGTGGAAAATGGTCCGATTTCTGTACGGAGGGACCTCAACAAATAGCATGTTCTAGATAGGGATTCAACACAGAAAACAAGATCAGGCTTCAGATAAACTGTCATGTTGAAACAGAGAGGCGTGGGCCGCCCCAATTCTCTCGCTTGTGTGTTTCAAAACAAAATCAGTATCAGACAAAAAACTCTTTGAATACGATATATACGTAGTAGCACGCTGTGGGAGGCTTTGCTTTCCTTTTATGTGAAATTGTAACAGACAATGTTGGTTTGATGATCAAACATGCATGTGCAAAAAGTACATAATTGGTTATGTAAAATGATGCTACGGCCTTAGTGCAGGTGTCAGTGCAGATAAGTGGAAGTTAACTCACAGCTTGAGTTTTGTCTCTGTCCACAGTGGCCTCCACCTCCCAGATTTGCTGCCCATCTGAAAGCAGAGGGAGTAAAGTGTAAACACATTAAAGCAAAAGAAGTTCAAGCAATAGTTTGATATTTTGGGGAATACGCTTATTTGCTATCTTGACGAGATGTAGATGAGAAGGTTGATACCTCATGTCTGTACAAAACATATGTATGTTTGGAGGTGCTGGTAGACAGCATATACTGTATATACCAGGGGGTCTGCAACCTGCGGCTCAGGAGCCACATGCGGCTCTTTAACCCCTCTGCAGGGGCTCCCTGAAGCTTCGACAGAAAAAAAAGATATTAAGACTAAATATTAATTTGTATGTATTTTTATTGTATGTAAGGGAACACCTCTTATCTTGGAGTTCGAGGTGATATTGGGACACTGAAATAAAATATATATTTTAAATATTTCGTCCACTAATAAATGCGTCACATTTTACTACGTCTACGGGCGCAGTAGATCTTGAGTTTCAGACCCCCGCCTAACTCGGTATGCTAACCATGGAAAAAAACACAAAAACAAAAGTCTTGGAGGAAAATAGAGTTTAATTCTGCGTGGACAGATTTGTGAGGCTGTTGTGAATTGTTTAAAAGCCAAAGAAATGAACACCACCACCACAATAAATACAAACTGGCATATTCTTTTATGTTAACTCTTTTTAAGATATTAGGCTGCAGTTATATATATAAAAAAATTAAAGTAGGCTACTTTTATTTATTTCATATTTGTATTGTATTTTTTATTGTTTTGTGTATTTTTATATTATATTATATTATATTCATTTCATTTTTATTTGATTCAACAAATATGGGGAGGACTCTAATAGGCTGCACAGTTCTGTGTTCAGAGTAGGCTTAAACATGCTAGTATATTCTTTCCTTCTCTTCAAGAGTTTGGTGTTTTCCTTTGTTAAAACAGGTAAAAATAGCAATACGATCTCAACAGTTTCTTTTATTTTCATTCTGTAATTTCATAGATGCAACAAACATAGTATAACTATATATAAAACTTATAAGCTGTGTTATCAAATATGTTTTGTGGCTCCAGACAAATCTTATTTGGTGGAAGAGGAGGCAAAATGGCTTTTTTGATTGTAGAGGTTGCCGACCCCTGGTATATACTGTATATATCATTATATATATATTGATATAGATATTTGCTGAACAGATATGTGAGTGGTACTGATTTCCTCATCTCGGCATGAAAGCAAATAATTAAATGCCCCACAACGTCAAACTGCTATTATTGCTACTATATATATAGAAAGATTATTTTGTAAGAAATTGGATGATGTCAATCCGTTCTTTAATTTAATTGAATTACGTTATGTGAGCACATTTATACACAGACAGATACTTTTATGTCTGGTTTAGTGTTTCATTCCTACCTCAGTTTTACCTGTTTCTGTTTTCTACCCACGCTTTAAACAAAAAAGACAAACACACAAAGCCTCTGCTCTGGATCTGAATCTTTATCAGTCTGACAAACCACATCCTGTTGCATGAAACCCCACGCAACAGGGAGGCTTCACATGCAGTACAATTGTACCCATCCTGCTCACAAACCATGTAACCTAATGTAAAAATGTTGTGTGGGCAGGAGGAGCCGTAACGAGGTGAGACATTTCCATGTAGAAATAAATAAAAAGTTACCACCTCCAGTAAAACAGTAACACTTTAAGATAATGGCAAACTCATTTAGTCAGAAATGAAAATGTTGACTGAAGGAAGATGTGCGTCATTTAAATGTGATTTTCCCCCGATCGAAATGCAAATACTCTGAAAATACAAATACTACATGAGAAGGTGGATACGCTAAAGCAGGATATTGGGAAGCCACAGACGTGTCAGGGTGTTGTTGCACAAAATATTAGTCCATCTTAATAATAGAAACCTGAGTCAATTACATAACGCACACATCAAAAGGACGCACAGCATAATGTATTAAAGGAATAATTCAACATTTTCGGAACTTTTGTTTTCTTGCTGAGATTTAAATGAGAAGATTGAGGCAAGCCAAAAGTAACTAAATCTGCCTACCAGCACCGTATACATATACTTTACAATACATGAACCTCTCGAGAAAACCAGAAAACGTCATTTTTACACTTTGTTTTTTGTTCTAAATTCAACATATAAGCTTTCACTTGTTAATTAATGAGCTTTAGGTATGTTGGTAGGTGGATTGTGTTACGTTTGGACATAGCCAAGCTAGCTGCAAACCATCCTGTTTGTTTGTTCAAAGCGTGGGTAGAAAACAAAACAGCTGGTAAAACATGAGGTGGGACTGAAACACTAAAACAAACACACAAGAGAAACCTGCTTTCCACTGTCTGCGGCCTGTGTAAAATGTGCTCACATGATGTAATTACATTACTGTAAGGTTTGACATCATCTGATTTCTTACAAATTCATCTTTTTATAGATAGTAGCAATAGTAATAGTTCATATTTACTGTACAGACATGAGAGTGGTATCACTCTTCTCATCTAACTATTGGCAGGAAAGCAAATTTATGCAACGTTTTTTAGTACAATATTAATATCTGTTGTGGTTCATCTAGTTAATCTTAAACATTTCAATTAGAGGTACTGAGAGATCTAAAATGGCCTAACGTCACATGACCAGACAGACTGATTTTATTCACCTTGTGTCTTCTCGGAGAATATCACTTTGGAGTCGGAAGTGAAATTCTGTCCAGTAAGGACCATTTGTTGACCGCCGAGTACTGAGCATCGGTCCAGGTCCTGCCTCTCGACTGCAGGGAGCTCCTGAGCTGAACGCTGGGCTGAAGAAACAGGAAGACAACAGTTTGAAAGACCACACAGAGGTCAGGAAACATCGAGAGGAAACATTTTTAGGGCAGTTGGCTACTAAAATATTTTACAATTAAAATCTAGAATTGCAATTTTAACTACTACCTGGCGAACATTCACTTTGAAGCCAGCCTGAGTAACCTTTGGCCACAAGTTACAAGAGTCATAAAGTTAGAAAACTAAAAATCTAATATTAATCACCATAAGTACGGCTGTAGTGTACTGATATAAAGAAAGTTTTCTTTTATTGCGTATGAGGAAGATATATACATATTTTGAAGTTTTTGGAAGATTGAGTTCACATACAGATATAAACAGTAGTGTAAATAAATACATATAAAAGTGTAAGTTCTACAATACTGAGCGATAGGAAGCTAAATAAATCTCATCAGAAATGAAACACTCCTTACAGCATTCAATAGGTTGAGAGGCAGCTTGAAGAGACACGAGCTGGCCTCCAGGTTGAGGAATGTGGACACGAAACACCAAACGCACACGTGTGTTTTTTCGTCCGATGTCCGTCTCACCGTTCCTCAGTTCGATGTCTGCATTTCTCAACTTCAGGATTCCTACACAGTCAATCCTGTGAAATGTAAGAAAAGACTGACAAGATTGAAAAAAGTGTTTTGAAATTTGAAAAATCACTTTTTCAGTGACTCATTATACGACAAGTTCATCAAAGGAGGTTTTTCTTTTGCTGCTGTAAACACCCGGTGTCTGCGAGGTCTTTCTTGGAAAAACTCTCTGGCACACAGGAAATGATGCATTTCATGTTTTAGTCACTGGCAACAGCAGCTTGTTGGGAGCAAAAAAGACAAAAACTTTTAGCTGAAATGAGCAGCAATATCCACCATGAGTGAGGATAGAAAAAAAAAAGAGCAATCAGGACAAAAACTCTTCTTCAGCAGAAAATCCACAGAAAATCAGATAACACAGTCACCATGACTAATGAATCTCTGCATCTGTAACTCTGGGAGAGGAAATGCAAAAAACACCACAGAAGTGACTGCAGATTACTTAAAGGGACAGTTCAGTCCAAAAATCCAAAATAAATGTTTTCCTCGTACCTGTAGTGCTATTTATGAACTAGATTTTTTGGGTAGGATTTGCCAAGTGTTGGAGACATCGACCATAAAGATGTCTGCCTTCTCTCCAATATAATCACTCAGCACTCAGCTTGTGGTGCTCAAAGCCAAAACAATCTAGATTGATAAATAGCACCACAGGTAGAAGGAAAAACATGTATTTTTGGTTTTGGAACTGTTGCTTAAAAAAACCCAAACATGTATCCCACAGTGTCTCTGTGCTACTCACATCACTCTCATGTGGTTCTTTGGCTCCAGAGGGATCTCCAACACTTTGGTCCCGGTCATCATCCTCTCCATGCTCGGTGTGGTGACGGTCTTCCCGGTGATGCGGTGCACCTGGTAGAAGGCGTGGGGTTTCAGGATCCTCTCGTCAGCTGTTCCTATGAAGACCTGCAGCCCCAGAGGAGCTGCGCCTTGGTACCCACAGAGCTAGTAAGGGCAACAAAGGCGATTAAATGCATGCTTCACACTGAATTAAATTAGCTATTGTACCATTACCACGGTTGCAGAGAACACTGCACACTAAATATCTTTTCCCTGTGGGGAGGATTTCACAGGACATTCTCTTTCATTTGTTTGCATGGCTGTTGGCTTTATACTAACACAACATTATCCAGGAAATACCATCGTAAATGTACAATCTCTCCTGCTACTTCATTTATCTTTTACAAAACATGACTCTCACTGGCAGTGAGAGGGATCTTTCTTTCAAGCTTGCATTTCCATCTTTGCACACCCCACACCCAGAGTATTCAGATCCTTTATTAAAGTAAAAGCAACAATGCCACTGCGAAAATACTCCACTTCAAGTAAAAGTCCTGCATTCAAAAGCATACTTAGTAAAAGTATGTATCATCAGCAAAATGTAGACAAAGTATCAAAAAGTACTCATTCTGCAGAGAAATGTTCCCTTCCAATGTGTTACTATTATTTAATGTTGTTAATAATACTGCTGCATTAATGTTTATCTGCAGATGTTAAATGTTGTACTAATTGTTACATCTGTATATACTGTTGGGTAGTTTAATCTTCAGAAATGCATCATATTCTATAAGATCCTCATATATTTGTAGTGAGAACCACATATCTCTAAAAAGTCAATTTTAATGATCCGAGAGGGTTTTAAAAAACATTTAGCTTGAGAGGTAGGAGAATTTTTTCAACCCATAAAAGAACCATAAAAAAGAAAGAAAAAGTAGCATAAAAGGGAAATACAAGTAAAGTACAAGTATCTCCAATTTGTACTTATGTACAGTAATTGAGTAAATGTTACATTCCACCACTGCCAACACCCAAAAGAAGCACCTGAACTTCCGGATGCAATCCGTTAGATGTCTTTACAGCTCCGCGGCTGCCCTCAGTCTCATAGTGAGCTCTGTGGTGAGATCTGGGCTCTTGCTGGAGAAGAAGCTTGTATTGACCGGACTGACTGGGCAACGGCCACTCTAAAGATGGAAGAGGAGCAACTGAGAGACCACTGGGGAAAAGATAGAGAGAAAGAGACAATAAGAA
This sequence comes from Cottoperca gobio, assembly GCF_900634415.1. Classification (NCBI taxonomy): domain Eukaryota; kingdom Metazoa; phylum Chordata; class Actinopteri; order Perciformes; family Bovichtidae; genus Cottoperca; species Cottoperca gobio. The sequence continues at coordinate 22,444,477 of NC_041359.1, forward strand.
GGGAAAAATGTAAAGGAAGATAAAGAGTGATATTCCAAAATGTTCATAGTTCATCTCATAGTGGCAGTGGTAAAATAACTATTCAGATTCATAAAGGATTCATAAAGGATTCATAAAGGATTCATAAAGGATTCATAAAGGATTCATAAAGGATGTCTGATTCTGATTCTGATACTTAAGAAAAAGTACTATGAAAATATTCCATTACAAGTAAACGTCCTGCATTCAAAACCTTACTTAAGTAAAAGTATAAAGTAGCACGGAATGGAAAGACATAAATTCTCTGTAATTAAAAAGAATGGAGAGACAACACACCCGAATGCTACGTGGTGGACTGGATGAGGAGGAGGCCACACAGCTGGGAGCATAAAGAAGGTTTTAGACTTGTCTTCAGCTCCTGCCCTGCCCATCCTCTCCTGCTCAATGGCCCAGTCATACCCCTCACCATACACACAGTCCTGTCTCGGCGCTTGCATATGTGCGTCTCGTACCACTGCAGAGAGCATTGCTCTGGGTAGACTGGAGCTGAGGCTGCTCAGCATCTCCTCGAGGCCCGAGGAACAGGTCTGAGCTGGGGGCTGGAGCTCTGCTTGGGCCTGGTATTGGTGGAGGTAGTAGGACGCCTGCTGCTCATGGGGCTCCGGGATGGGGCTGGGGCTCCGGGATCGCTGCTTGACAGGAGTGCCCCCCCGACAGGAGTCGGCCTGGTCATAGGATCGCTTAACATGTGGCGAGGCAGAGCGGGAACGCTGGTGAGGAAGTGATGAGGCGGTGCGTTGATGCTGGGGCTGGAGAAAGATCTCATCTGTGATGCTGTTGCGAGGAGAGGCACCTGGAGAGGAGTGGGCAGAAGAATTGTGGATGCCCTGGATGCCCGTGCAGAGGTCTAAGCCGGACAACCCCAAGCCACAGCCTCCTCCATTAGAAGGGGAGACACACGGTGAAGCCGAAGGAGAGTATGCCTCTGCAGGCCAGCCTGAAGAGGAGTTACTGCTGGCAGGGCTCACACAATCCCTGTAGGCCACCAGAGCTTTGGTGCCAAGGCTCGACTCCAGGGTCTGAGAGCTGAGAGAGTCACCTGACGGAGTGATCTCAATCCTAGGACTGGGAGCAGGGATGGTCCCCGGTCTTGATGTCAGCCCCAGGGAGTCAAAGACTGCCCCTGAGAGGTTTTCTGTGGTGGGGCTGTGAGAGGAGGGGTCCTGACTGGAGGCTGGCTGGTTGGAGCTCGAGATGTAGGAAGTGTGATGGTCGACCACCAGCAGAGGAGGCTGGTTGTTGTTCTGAAGGAGAGCTCCTGATTCATCTGTCAATAACAAAAGTAGGGATTCATTTGTGTACACATGTGCAAAAGACAAGGCTACTACTTCCCTGAGATAACGGATAAACCCAGATTCCCAACTAAGGGTAGGTTACTGCTGTAGTTGCCAGGAGGTAACGTTACATGGGAAAATTGTAGCATTACATTAGGTCAACTAATAAAAAAAAATGATGATTAGTAAAAGAATATATCCACATATGAACATTAGTTAAGTCAACTGTAACACTTGAACACTTAAATGTTGCAGTTAGATATGAAAACTAGTTTGCACAGAAGTTTCCACAACTAATAATAGCTAAACGTAATGACTAAACCGTTCAAATGATTAGCTAAGGATAAACTGTTGAAATAGTTAAATGCAATTGATAAATGATTGACATAATTCGCTAAAAATACTGACTAAGTTAAACAGTTCGAATAACTACAAGTAATGGAGAAACAGTTAGCTAAAATAATTAGCTTAAAGTTACGTTAATGGATAAACGGTTGAAATAGTTAGCTAAAACTAGCTAACGGACAAACTGGTAGACAAAAACTTAGCTTGAAGTAATGTATAAATAAAAGTAACTGATAAACGGTGGAAATAGTTAGCTTGAAGTAATGGATAAATGGTTGAAACATTTCAAGTAACGTTAACGTTAGCAGTTATAGTACAATTGCTGAACAAACCAACCTCAATATTGTGAAAATAAAATGAACAATATCCAATTTTTAACAATGAATAATGTTATAGGCTACTTTTGGGACATATGCTACATTGGGAATTGATGAAGGGTTTCATATGAAAGGGCTGTGGGGGGAACTCAGGTAGTCTAACTCAAACCAAAAACGTTAGAAACCACTTTTAAGATACGTGAAAATGTTCCTGCAAGGCATAAATAGTGTGTGTCTGTATGCTTTTTTTACACAAAAACGTTTAATTACCTCATTATAAAATGATTAAAATGACATCTACGCCCATACATCATTCAACAAAGTGAAGCTCAAACTTCCAAGTGAAGTAACAAGAATAAAAACTTTTTTATTTTTTCATTTTAGAGTGATATTTAAATCAATTCAACTGAGATGAAGACAGTTCATGCTTATTTTTCTATAGTTTCAGAAACAGAAAGAAGGCTCCAGTTGATTTCCCCGCTTCAAAATGACAGTGAGGAGGATTACAGAATAACATCGGTACCTGACAGCTAAGTACTCTGCTAAATACAAACGCAACAAAAAAACACCATCTTTACACATTACTAATATAAATACTAAGAAAAAAGAACATAACCTAATTGGAAAGAAGATATTTTGTTAAGTCACTAAAAAATACATAGGCTGCAAACCTGTATTACTGCCGACAGTGAAGTCTTCCCCAGGTGGATTATACAGAAACAGGTCGGAGAAGTCCAACTCCTCCTGGTTGATGTTTTGACCCAGGTCATCGGTGAAGCCCAGACCTCCAGAAGTCATTATTTAAATCTTCTTTCGACAATTATCTTTTGTTATAACTTTCAAATTACCCAAATTATCTTAATTATCTTAAGCTGTACGCATGAGATAAATAATTAAAGAAACCGCCAATATTACAGTTCTTCTAAGATTTACGTTTAAAACATTTGGCAGCTGCTCAAATAAAACATCCAACACCGCGACTTGAAAAAACGAGCGGCGACAGAAGCTTCCTGTCACTGATGATGATGACAAGCAGACAGAAAGTGTGGACCTGCCTCTGCGTCTGTGTGTGTGTGTGTAATCTTGCGCGCGTGTGTGTGTAAGCATCATTTCCTCCTGTGAGTCAAGTAGAGTCACAGTAGGAAATATAAAGAGAGGTTCAATATACAGAGGTCTGTTCTCTATATAGTATAATGAAAAGCTCACATTGTAATTATTTCCATGTAATTTATAGTTTATAAACCCTTCTGCAGTTTTGTTTAATTTTGTAGCCTTGTTTGTGTTTTGTCTTTCCTCTACTTTATATATTGTGCGTGGGTGGTAAGCCTTTACAGGAATATAAATATAGTTGTATTTAATTAAATTTAAATCCTGTAGGGTCACTATAAATAAACTGTTGACACACTTTTTACATTGTCTGTTGTGCTGCCTATTTCTATGTTTATAGAGTTGGGACATAGTTATTGGCTCAGAGTGAGCGCTCCTTGGTTTGTTGGTTTGCTGGGGGCATGTCAGAGTGAGCGCTCACTACTTTGCTAGGATCTTTGTTTACAGAGCACAGAGATCAACACGTGGAGCAGAGACGCCATGTAAACTGTGTTTGTGTCTGTGATGCTTGAGCCTTGGAATTTGTCTGTGAGTTATTCATGTGCAGAATGTTTGAAGTTTGTAACTTTTGGTCTGAAGCTAGTTTAATGTGTGCTAATTTAGCTAATGGCGATCTGTGCTATTTCTAGCTATTAGTGATGCTAATGATAGCTAATTATTTTAATAGTAGTATGTGTGTCGTTTATACAGTGCTACTTATACAGGACTGTCTCAGAAAATTAGAACATTGTGATAAAGTTCTTTATTTTCTGTAATGCAATTAAAAAAACAAAAATGTCATACATTCTGGATTCATTACAAATCAACTGAAATATTGCAAGCCTTTTATTATTTTAATATTGCTGATTATGGCATACAGCTTAAGAAAACTCAAATATCCTATCTCTAAATATTAGAATATCATGAAAAAGTATACTAGTAGGGTGTTCAACGAATCACTTGAATCGTCTAATTAACTCGAAACACCTGCAAGGGTTTCCTGAGCCTTGAAAAACACTCAGCTTGGTTCAGTAAACTAAATCACAAGTATGGGGAAGACTGCTTATCTGACTGCTGTCCAGAGGACCATCATTGACACCCTCCATCAGGAGGGTAAGACACAAAAAGAAATGTCTCAAAGAGCAAGCTGTTCACAGAGTGCAGTTTCAAAGCACATCCACAAAAAGTCTGTTGGAAGGGGGAAATGTGGCAGGAAACGCTGCACAACCAAGAGAGATGACCGCAGCCTTAACAGCATTGTGAAGAAGAGTCGCTTCCAGAATTTGGGGGAGCTTCAAAGACAGTGGACTGAAGCTGGAGTCCAGGTATCAAAAGCCACTGTTCACAGACGTGTCCGGGAAATGGGCTACAATAGCCGTATTCCCATGGTCAAGCCACTTCTGAACTCAAGACAACGGAAGAAGCGTCTGACTTGGGCTATGGAAAAGAAGCACTGGACAGTTGCAGAGTGGTCCAAAGTCCTCTTTTCAGACGAAAGCAAGTTTTGTATTTCATTTGGAAGTCAAGGCGCCAGAGTCTGGAGAAAGGCTGGAGAGGAGCAAAATCCAAGTTGCTTGAAATCCAGTGTGTAGTTCCCACAGTCAGCGATGGTTTGGGGAGCCATGTCAGCTGCTGGTGTTGGTCCACTGTGTTTCATCAAGCCCAGAGTAAATGCAGCTGTGTACCAAGAGATTTTAGAGCACTACATGCTTCCGTCTGCTGAAAAGCTCTATGGAGATGAGGAATTCATCACAGTGCCAAAACCACCAGTAACTGGTGTACTGACCATGGCATTACTGTCCTCGATTGGCCTGCCAATTCCCCTGACCTGAACCCCATAGAGAATATGTGGGGTATTGTGAAGAAGAAGCTGAAAGACACCAGACCCAACAATGCTAATGAGCTAAAGGCCGCTATTGAAGCATCCTGGGCATCCATAACACCTCAGCAATGCCACAGGCTGATTGCCTCCATGCCACGCCGCATTGATGCAGTAATCCGTGCAAAAGGATTCCCAACCAAGTACTGAGTGCATTAATGGACATTTTCAAATGTTTGATTTTGTTTTGCTGTTATAAATCTTTTTTTTTTACTTGGTCTGAGGAACTATTCTAATTTTTTGAGATAGGATTTTTGAGTTTTCTTAAGCTGTAAGCCATAATCAGCAATATTAAAATAATAAAAGGCTTGCAATATTTCAGTTGATTTGTAATGAATCCAGAATGCATGACATTTTTGTTTTTTTAATTGCATTACAGAAAATAAAGAACTTTATCACAATATTCTAATTTTCTGAGACAGTCCTGTATGTTATGTAGAGCCTGCATACTTATGTGTTTTATTTCTGTATTGTTACAGTTTTACAAAGTAAAAGAAGAACAGTAAAGTCAAGAAAGCAAACCTTGCATCTTTTGAATGTTAGCTAACTGTCTAGCTACGCATAGGGATACGCACTGTAAGGGCAGAACATCTGTTTTTTTAAGACAAAAAATATTTTAAAAAGTCAGTGAACGCAGGTTTTAGCCACTGAGTGGCAGTATTGCACAATTTCCTTTCTTACAAAAGCTTATCTCTCGCACGGCACTCACACTGTCTGGATCTGACCACGTGTGTGAAAGCTTTATCTTTATGGTTCTACTTGGCTCAGGATTGGCTGTCCAATTTCCAATGTCATCGTCCAATCACTATATACAGTCTGCAGATGGGACCAGGAAAGGAATAATTATATTTGAACAAGTAGCCTAATGTAGATAACTGATGCATACATTACAAATACTTACAAAAAGGAAAGTTATTTAGTAGTTTTAGGCCAGGTTGCCTTTGAAAGGACAGAGGGAGGAAGAACAGAGTTGGAAATAATCAAATTTGCATAATTAATACTTGCAAGCACTAATACAGTAAGACCACAGATTCACAATCCATTGTAACATAATTATATTGTTAAGAGGGCAAACAATAAGCAAACATGGGCATCATCAAAAGGTAGATGTGAATTATACTCCACATTCGGCCATTTGACACATTTCTAATGGCTTTGGGTGCTTTGCAGGTTTTTTACTCCAAGTTGTGTTGAAAGGAAATCTCGAATGCGAAATTATTGCCAATTCCACAAACCCTCATTAAATCAATCTCCATCTCCTTTTTAACTGATGTGTGTGAAGGTAGAGTTTGATATGGTCTGGTTCAGGTTTATTATATTTCATATCGTACATCATATGCACTCCTGTATCTTTCTAACCCTTTCACTAGCAACATTTTTTGAATGAGACTCTAAATTGAAGTATTTTAAGGATTGATTGTTTAGGTGACGGCCGCTACAATCAGTTGGGGCAGCCTCTCCAGGACAGTGTCTGTCTCCCCCCCCCCCCCCCACCCCAATGCATGGCCAGTCCTCCTACAGCTCCCATCAGGCTAGCAGGCCTTTGCACTAACGCAACTCAACCCTTCTACATGCTAAGGCTGTGATATTGACAGGTCTTGATATTCTTTTAAAACAGCCTTTCAGTTAGCCAATTTGTATTAAGAAATTGGCCGTCTTTGATAAGTCCAAAATGTAATGCTGCTAGTTCTCACTTTTAAATGATTGGTTCAAATTGTACCCCTGCTGGTTGGTCATGAAGTGGTCATTTCTAAGGAGGAACAATGTCATTTATTTTAATTTAAGAACACAAGAACATATATTGTGGGCATTTGCAAAGGTGTTTAAATAGGAGAGAATGTCATTTTTAAATGTGTTCCGGCTCACTAGTGACCACAGAATATCTCGGTTCTGTGATGCCGTAGATTTTTTAAATCTGGGAAAGATTCACAATTTACTCAAATCACAGTCATAAAATGTTGGCTGTGGAAATTGTTTGAATCCTTCTTTGCAGCATGTTGTGTAACCAAGAGTTAATAAAGTTCCATGTATTTAAATGGAATCCATAATACAACTGAAAAATGTTCTGTGCCTACTAGTGTATGTCTTCTACCACCATCTAGTGTCTTGTTGTGGAACTGCATTGCAATAATAAGCCTCATTATATCTGCTCTGTGTTCAGGGACAAGGAGTGAAGAAACATGGAGCACGAGGGAAAAAACAAACACTCAAATCTGCTTCAACAGATCTCGGCACCACTGATGTTGGTAAGTTAGAGATGCATCATCACAGAGCAGAATATCATCTCCCAGTGTTAGGGTGCACTAACGTTTTTCTTTCACACAAGCCACATTTCACCCAAGTACTGCACATTGCAAAAAGTATTTTAGCGGAAACAGACATAGCATATCTGTTGAACAGGTGCTTGAAGTCTGTAAAGATGCAACCTGAGCAATCAGACTTTCTCAGATCTTCTGTCTCTCTCTGACTCCCCTAAATCTCTTCTTTGTACAGTGGTGAGTCGAGTACTCGAGGTAACGGACCTGCCAGAGGGGATTAAACGTCCAGAGGCTGAAAAGCTCTGCAACCAGCTGCCAATGTGCTGTGCCAAGATCCAGTGGCTGAAGGAGCCTCAGGGAGGTCGAGGAGGAGGCTGTGGCCCCTGTCCTGGTGTAGGGCCTGCTGGGCGGGGGTGCAAAGGGCGACGGCAACGACCCGGTTCAACTCTACACAGGAGTGGCAGTTTTCCCCAGCACCATGGCTGCCCAGAGGGCTTCCTTCAAACTTAACAACAGCGGGGCCAGCCTCTTCAAACTGAGGGCCGCCAAAAAGAACTATGACCTGTGTGTGCTGGAGAGAGCCAGTTCTCAGTGAAAGGAAAAGAGAGGGGGAGGAAAGAAAGAAAGAGACAGAAAGAAAGAAAGAAAGAAAGAGAGACTCTTGGTGGAGCGGTGGAAAGGGAATGAGGACTGAGGCAGACTGCTCTTAGTGTATAATTTAAAAACAAAACAAAAAAAAGGACTTGAGTTAAATGATGTGTCAAATGTATAAAAGGGGAGAAGGTGTGAAGGTGTGAATCATGTCAAATCAATCAAATATGATTTTGTTGTTTGTCTTTATTCATTGTTTTGGTTTTATATAGCAGAAGAGCACACAAGAGACGCGGGCATTTGTTTCACTGTTACTGTTACTGTAATGTGTGTTGCCATGATACAAAAACACATGAAATGAAAACATTTAGGCCTTTTATCCTTTACTCCTCCCCTCTTCATCCCGCTCTCCTCTTTTCTACATTTGTTTCCTTCTTACTGCCCTCTACCTCACTTCTTCAGTCCTCTCCCCTCTGTCCCACTCCACCCCGACATCCCATTGTTGTTGACCGCTGTGCAGAACGTATCAGAAGAAGTAGATAAAGTGCACAATGATTGCATATGTGTACTGTAAATTTGATTTAATCTGTTATCTTTTGTTTGTTTTTAAAAATATAAAAGTCCAGAAAAGATCTGTCAAAACATCTTCTGTGTCATGTGGTTCATTGATTGACTTTATTGATGCTTACTCTGAAGTCTGAGCTACACAGAGCGTGCATGTACTGATGTGTCCTTCTACCAGTCTCTAACCTAAATGTGTTTTTACAAAGTGGGTAAGGGTCTAATAACAGTACACTTAATATTTTAATATGTTACACAAGTGTAATTTCTTCAAGAAACCAAATGTCATGATTTTTTCGTAGAAAAAGTATTTCCTCCGGGCCAGAGGTGAAGTCTGGACCTCTTCCTCAAACACTTTAAATCTAATAAGCTATTGAAGTTCTGGTCTAGTTCGAGTCTTAAAGTTACATCAGATTCAAAAGAAGTTCACTGGAGAAGAACAAAGATAGATTCAATAGAGTTTATTCTTGCACAAGTACAGATCAAAACTCTGAGGACACAGCCAGCTAAATTCTGGGGTACTTAAAGATCCACACTCCCTTCTTATACATTTTTGATCATCTCTTGTAACGAAGACGGCCACATGGGTCATTCGTGCCCCATTGTCTCGGGCCCCTGACAATAAATCAAGGGACTGTGTTTTTCCCATTTTTGCTTGATTTAACAACATCTTCATGCATAAGCTTTGCCTGAGGAAGGGGGTGTCGTAGTGTTATCAGGCATGCTCTGAGTCTGTCACATGCCCATTTTGCAGTGCAAATCACTCCTCTTCCCAGCGATCTGTTTAGGTCTCATAATTGTTTTTATGGGCTAACTAGGGGCTCCTTTATGGCATGGTGTTTGTCCTCCAACCCTGCTGTGCCTCCTTCATGATATGCTATATTAAAAAAGATTGAATATGTTGAATTTTCATACGTCATTGAATATATATTACCACCGGACATCATCCAACAGGACATCCAGCTGTGTGTCTCCTAAAGAGACATTTTTCAGAGTGGAGTCCTTCATGACAAAACAAAAAAAAGGACTTGAGTTAAATGATGTGTCAAATGTATAAAAGGGGAGAAGGTGTGAAGGTGTGAATCATGTCAAATCAATCAAATATGATTTTGTTGTTTGTCTTTATTCATTGTTTTGGTTTTATATAGCAGAAGAGCACACAAGAGACGCGGGCATTTGTTTCACTGTTACTGTTACTGTAATGTGTGTTGCCATGATACAAAAACACATGAAATGAAAACATTTAGGCCTTTTATCCTTTACTCCTCCCCTCTTCATCCCGCTCTCCTCTTTTCTACATTTGTTTCCTTCTTACTGCCCTCTACCTCACTTCTTCAGTCCTCTCCCCTCTGTCCCACTCCACCCCGACGTCCCATTGTTGTTGACCGCTGTGCAGAACGTATCAGAAGAAGTAGATAAAGTGCACAATGATTGCATATGTGTACTGTAAATTTGATTTAATCTGTTATCTTTTGTTTGTTTTTAAAAATATAAAAGTCCAGAAAAGATCTGTCAAAACATCTTCTGTGTCATGTGGTTCATTGATTGACTTTATTGATGCTTACTCCGAAGTCTGAGCTACACAGAGCGTGCATGTACTGATGTGTCCTTCTACCAGTCTCTAACCTAAATGTGTTTTTACAAAGTGGGTAAGGGTCTAATAACAGTACACTTAATATTTTAATATGTTACACAAGTGTAATTTCTTCAAGAAACCAAATGTCATGATTTTTTCGTAGAAAAAGTATTTCCTCCGGGCCAGAGGTGAAGTCTGGACCTCTTCCTCAAACACTTTAAATCTAATAAGCTATTGAAGTTCTGGTCTAGTTCGAGTCTTAAAGTTACATCAGATTCAAAAGAAGTTCACTGGAGAAGAACAAAGATAGATTCAATAGAGTTTATTCTTGCACAAGTACAGATCAAAACTCTGAGGACACAGCCAGCTAAATTCTGGGGTACTTAAAGATCCACACTCCCTTCTTATACATTTTTGATCATCTCTTGTAACGAAGACGGCCACATGGGTCATTCGTGCCCCATTGTCTCGGGCCCCTGACAATAAATCAAGGGACTGTGTTTTTCCCATTTTTGCTTGATTTAACAACATCTTCATGCATAAGCTTTGCCTGAGGAAGGGGGTGTCGTAGTGTTATCAGGCATGCTCTGAGTCTGTCACATGCCCATTTTGCAGTGCAAATCACTCCTCTTCCCAGCGATCTGTTTAGGTCTCATAATTGTTTTTATGGGCTAACTAGGGGCTCCTTTATGGCATGGTGTTTGTCCTCC